>NW_026571541.1:5728263-5943263 GCF_026225935.1 Boleophthalmus pectinirostris | reverse complement strand
GGTTAAATAAAAAAAAAGTACTTACTGTCGAATTAACAAATTCTGACACTGCGAGGTCACATGGTTTCCTAGGCTAGAAGTGTCTTGCCTAAGAACACAACAACATTTATTGCCACTTGTGTCCCACTGTGGCCCTGGTATTCCCTGTGGTCTCCAGTCCACGTCCTGCCCAGGCCCGGTCCTGCTGAGCCTCAGAGCTCAGATGAGACGTGGATCTGTTTTCCCTCATCAGCCCAAAACATGAACCATCAGTCAAATCCTGAGCAGAGCCTGTCCCGCAAACACATGACGATGACGAGCTCCTGACAGGTCCACACGACGACGAGACGGAGTTGAGCTGTTGTCAAGTGCACCATAGAAATAATGTCACACAGCCCCTGTCTCCCGTGTGTGTGGTGTGTGTACGTGTGTGTGCGTGTGTGAGCAGTCTGTGTGCGACGGCTCTCATTCAATTACTGCACATCGACCACTGTTTGAGCCTCTGTCCACACTTCGATTGCTCCCTCTTTTTGATCTCTCTCTCTATCTCCTTAAAGTCTTATCTCCTTCTTCTCTCTCTCCTACCTTTCTATCTGCTTCCCTTTTTCTCGCCCTCTCTTTTTCGTTTTTCACGTGTCGCTCCTTTTCTGTCTGAGTTCTCTTTCTTTCCCTCTCAGTCTCTGTTTATCCCACATTACTTTCTCTTTCTGTCTCCTTCCTTACTTAATCTGTCTCTCCATCCTTTCTTTATGTCACTCTCTGTTTCTCCATCTCTCTCTCCCTCTGTCTCCCTATCTCTTCTCTTCTCTTCTCTCTCTTCTCTTCTCTTCTCTTCACACACTTGTTCCGAGGCATTAGTTGATTTTGTCCTGGTGGAATCAGTGTTAGAAGTGAAGCTTTTCTCAAGTTTGTCCTTAAACAACCTGAGACGGAAACAACACAAATACACAACACAAACACACAACACACACATAATACAAATACACAAATACACAACTCAAATACACAACACAAATACACAAAACACAACACAAATACACAACACAAAGCCCCTGAGATGCACACTGTCAATCATCAAGTACAAATATATAAATAAATACATTAAAAAAATACTCATTTAGGGTAGTTATAACACACAACAACTACTAATAATACTCTTACTGCTAATAGTACTATTCCTCCTCCTACTACTACTGCTGCTGTGGCAACTATTACTACTACTACTATTAATAGTACCACTATTACTATTACTACTACTACTAATACTACTACTACTAATAATAATATGGTTACTGTTACTGCTACTACTAGCCTACTAGTTGCTATTATACTACAACTACTAAAATTTTTGCTACGACTATTACTTCTACTACAACTACTACTACTTTTGCTGCTACTATTACTACAACAACTACTACTACAACTACTTTTGCTTTACTACAACTATTACTACTAAAACTACAAAAAAAACTACTAAAACTACTCTTACTTTTGCTACTATTACTACTACTACTGTAACTGCTACTATTACTACTACTGCTCCTACTACAACTACTACAATTACTACTGCTACTACTTTTACTACTACTATTGCTACTAGTACTACTGTTACTACTACAACTTTTGCTGCTACTACTACTACTACTACTGCTACTAACTACTACTACTACTACTACTACTACTACTACTACTACTACTACTACTAATAATAATAATAATAATAGTAATTGAAGCAAGCACCATTGTGAGCAAGATTTGTTTATTTTCATCACTGAATTAAAAAATAAAATGAAAAGTAAAAAATACACCATTTTACACTCATTTGCTGAAAAGAAACGATGCCTAAAATAATACAAAATAAAACATTAGAAATTTATCAAAACATTCCAGTTGTAAACATAGGTTTTGTCAACATGAAACTCTAGCTGGACTCAACACTGTGCAGAAACGACCGTGTCTATTGGGTTTGGATGGCGTTATTTTTGGTGATACTAATAGAAAGAGGAATGCAAAGTCCACATTCACGTCCAACAAAACCTCGAAGGCAGTTCAGGATCAGTATCTACAAAATCTGCATTTGAACAACCTATAGTATATTTACACTGTACATGCTCGAGGCATACGCACAACTTTACAGTACACGCAGTAGAGAAGAGAGCCCACACATGTGCTGTTTAAGCCTGGCCACGTCCACACCGCTCTAGGATCTCAAATAAAACGTCTGTGCGAGTGAGTTTCGCCGAAGTTTTGACGACTTTTTAAGGACTTTTCCCTTTATTAAGACGTACAACATATAAATCTGTGTATCATTGGTTAATTCGTTTTTCAAAATAAAACCAAAAAATAAGAAAAAACAAACAAAAAAACAAAAAAAACTTCTATTTTCTTCATTATTTGTCTCCAAAACCAAAAGTTTTCGATTTTGTATTTAAATGAATAATGTAAAAAAAACGGATAACAGCTGTTTCCCGTTTCCGTGACTTAAACTGTGATGCCAAACTGAACCAGGACTGAGCCAGGATTACACCAGAACTCAACCAGGTCTAAACCAGGACTAAAACAAGACTAAACCAGGTCTTAACCAGGACTAAACCAGGATTACACCAGAACTAAACCAGGTCTTAACCAGGACTAAACCAGGACTAAACCAGGACTACACCTGATCTAAACCAAGTCTAATCTTGGTCTAATCTTGGACTTGAGAGTGAGAGAGAGAACCCCGAGTCCGTGGAGCAGGGTGTTCACAAAGCGCGATCGGGCGATGCGGTCACCCGATGGTCTACACGGGCGGACCTCTGAGCTCGTCCTGACACTAGTTCAGTCCTGGCTTAGTCCTGGTTTAGTCCTGGTTCAGTCCTGGTTTAGTCCTTCTTGTTCAGTCCTAGTTCAGTCCTGGTATAGTCCTCCTGATTCAGTTCAGGGATCAGTCCTGTTTTAATCCTAGTTCCAGGTTTAGTCCGAGTTCAGTCCTGGTTTAGTCCGTATGCGGCACAAAAGTCCGGCATCGCAGTTTAAGTTACGGAAACTGAAAAAACAATTATCCGTTTTTTCATTTTGGTTTTGGAGACAAATAATGAAGAAATTGTTGTTTTTTCATTTTCTTATTTTTGGTTTTATTTTGAAAAACGAATGAATGAATGATACACGGATTCATATATTTGGTTAGTCTGGTGTATTTCAATCGATTCAGTGCTCAATCAGTATAACTTTTATAATATTATAATTATATAGAGAGCAAATTTGTCCAACTTGTAGAAATATGAGAAACCAGAAACCAAGGAACTTTGAATTTCTAGTCAAGATTGATGATGACCAAACCAAGCTGATATAAAAGCAGTTTCATTTTCAACATTTTATTTGAAACTTCGTCAGTGTGGATGTGGCCATAGATTTGTTTGGATCTCACGCAAAAATAAACGAAAAATGCATCGAAACGAAATTTTATTATTCGTATTTGCTCTATATAATGAGGACTCTCAGAAATGTATGTTTATGGACCACGAAACGTTAAAAAACTTTCTCAACCCAAATCCCGACAAACGCTCACACCTTATTGCAATTTCGATACCTTCGCGACTGTCCGTAAGAACGTTTTATTTGCTTCGAAAACGATGTGAAACTCTGAAAGCGCGATGTGTAACTTTTCTGCTGGAAGGTCCGTCGCCAGCATGTTGCCTGGAATGTTCCGCAGTTTGGCATTACGCTTATTTATCTCTACGGCGACGGCAGAAGAACCGACGGGAGAAGTTTTGAAGTCGATAAAAACGCACGTTATTGAGTAAATGCAAGATGGATACGTTTAATGCCATACTGGGATATTCGGGCAAAAACAAAACAGCAACATCTCCTTGGCGACGAGCAGAAAAGTTACACAGCGTGGCTTTAAGATAACAACACAATGCAATTTTGAGGAATCGATTCCACTGAAACATGGGCTCACAATTCATGGCTTGACATTTGGCCTGATAATGTTTTTTTTTCTTCATAATTATTTTTGGCAAGCACATTCCACATAGAAAAAAACAAAACAAAAAAGAGATGCCATAGCTTGAGCTGTTCTCGACAATAACTATTTTACATTCTGTACAAGCTCTGAGTGCTATAAAGTGTACAAATCCAGGGGAAAAGGGAGGTGGGCTTGTGTCTTTTTAAACGACCGGATTTATAGAAGGAGCTACCGGGGAACCTTCTGGAACTTAAAAGTGCACATGACAGGTTAGAGTACTCATTTCATTAAAGCATAGTCAACATAATTGTATTTCAGATGTTATTTTCTACTTTTTAAATGAAGGTGAGTTTATAATTTGACTTCCCTGGCTGGTCGTAACTGTTACCTAGCAACCGTAACATTAAAAAGACCCCAAACATGTTTAAATTACACAATAGTTATGATTTGTTAAGCGTGCATTGCGCAACTTTTCTAGGGAAAGGTCGCTACCTTTTGCCTAGAATGTTCCAGGGTATGACTTTAAACATATACATCTAGCATTTAATCATTACGGGTGTTTTTATCGCCTAAAAATACTTAAAAATATTCAAAAATACTTAATTCTTTCTGTGAATAGGAGCGACTCTCCACAGATCTGAATTGTAATGTGTGGTAACCTGCTTTTATCTATTGTGATTGACAGATTTAGGTTTAATCTATATTCTGGAACATTCTAGACAAAGTGATAACATTTACATGGCCACAAGCAGGTAGTGGACTCTATATTAAAAATGTTACACAGTGTGGTTTTAAATTTTAGAGTTTATGATTTGATTTGACTATGAGAAATAAATTAAAACACCTTTATTTAGTTAAATTATGGTTAAATTTTTTAACTTGTGCGTTGTCCAGGCCCCAGCATTTTAGGGGGCCTTTTCCTATGAATTTATATTAGAGGGGGGCCCGTGGGAGGCTTCTTGCCACAAGCCCTCAAATTTCTGTCGACGGCCCTGGGTACTTCTTATATTTTTGTATTTTTCTTCTCAACTTGTTTACACAAACTTAACTGATGTAAAACTACGAAACATATTTCACTCAGGTACAGTCCCACCACACCAAGTCCAAAAAAAAAAAAAGAAAAACCTGTCATATGCACTTTCATCTGATTGTCCTTCACTCAAAACTCCTCATTTTAGTCTAAATTTATCTTTCTTAAACACATTCTCAGTACTTTCTCCATGACCTTACAATTACTATAAGCAAATACACATTTAAACTGGCTTTAACAAAATATTCTGAATGATCTTTTTGTGACATTCAAATCCAGTTGGAGTTAAAAAGAGTTAAAAACCAAGCCACGTATTCGCTTCGATTTTCATTCAAACTTTCCAAATTTCACAATCCTTCTTGTTGGTTACACCATCTGCGTCCATCTTCTGAGTAAGTCTCCCAATCTAATTCAGAAATCCAAACTCCATTATTCAATTATGTCTTACAGCTACATTACTTCGCCCACTTTGTTTTTGACGTGTTTTTTCTCAATGAGATTTAGTGCACATCTATCAGGCATAACAATGAGACCACTGACATTATTACAGAGTGACTATTTCAGACCTCGGAAAGAACTTTACTTTGCAGACCGATATATTTGAAGAGGAACTATGTAACTTTTCTGGTTGAGGCTCTGCCAATCTGTTAGTAGGGATGCACCGATCCAATACTGGTATTGAATATCGGTTTCCAAATATCTGTTCATGTCCTGGTTGGACGTACCGTATTTTCCGGACTAAAAGGCACACCGGATTATAAGGCGCAATATCAGTAATGTTGAATTCTCTCGTCTATTTTCATACATAAGGTGCACTGGATTATAAGACACATTAAGCGTAACAAATGGACGAAACTTGAGGCTGATCCCTTAGCCCAGGCATCCACGATCCATCGGCAGATTGTGGCATAATTCACCCAGCGTTGCCTCCCTGTCTTGGTGAATGTGGATTATGAATGTGAATGTGGGTGGATCATTTAAGTTTGTAAGTTTTATTTCCTACGAGGACGACTCAAATATACATTGAGTAATAATGTGTTTAATGCAGCTTTACGCACATTTGTTTACATTTTAACAGAAAATCACATGGCTCATTTGGAGAAACTATAAGCGCTGAAAAACAGCTCGCTCCTTGTGCGCTGATGCGGTTCAGCTTCTATTGAACTAACGGACATGACTCGGTGGAATATGAGTGTTCTTTCTGTGACAGAGGATGTGACTAAACAAGGACTAAACCAGGTCTAAACCAGGTCTAAAACCAGGTCTAAACTAGATCTAAACCAGGTCTAAACTAGGTCTAAACCAGGTCCAAACTAGGTCTAAACCAGGTCTAAACTAGATCTAAACCAGGTATAAACTAGGTCTAAACCAGGTCTAAACTAGATCTAAACCAGGTCTAAACTAAGTCTAAACCAGGTCTCCAAGTGTTCTTTCTGTGACAGAGGATGTGCTGCTGATGGTGTTACTCTGCGAGGCTCCTACCTAAAGTAGCCGTAATGCAATCCATCAAGCGGTGTGGCTTCGTAGTTTACCAAAGTCATACTAAAACATTTTGACAGATTTTTGAGCGCCGTGTACCACATAAAATTGGTTCGAGGTCACTAAAGGCGCACTGTCACTTTTTGAGAAAATTTAAGGATTTTAAGTGTGCCTTATAGTCCGAAAAATACGGTAATAAGACTATGTACTGGTCATAGTTGGTTCATATAGTCTCTTAGTTTCGAACTGGTATCAGAATCAAAAAAGCTGGATCAGTGCGTCCCAACCTCTCCATAGAGATTTGTCTGGAATGTTCCACAGAATGGCATTACATTGCTTAAACAGCTCATGGTAAGAATTCAGATTTTCAAGGAGCTATTGGCAATAAATACACCTGTAATTTCCAAAATGTGAAATATTTATTATAAGGTTGAGGCCATTCCAGTCATCTCCATGGAGAAAAGCAGAAAAGTTGCATACTGAACCTTTATTTTATTATTATTTTTAAAGCTTAAGATGGTATTTGACTAAAAAATCTATGCCGTTTGTGGTCATAATGTTTTGGCTGATTTGTGTACGACCTTTTTACAATCCCAAAACATTTTTAGTGCTTTATCTTCAAATTTTTTCCCCATGTCAGCTCCTTCTATCCATGTCGACTTGGGTCCCATTTCTTCTCACCATCAAACCATTCACTTTAGTCCTGTCTCTCACACTTCTGTTTGTTGTTGCGATTCCGTTGTTATGGTAACGCCTCGCCTCAGCTCCTCCATACTGTCCCTCTCTGAGTTTGTCTCCGAATCCATGGCGCACGGATTGGAGACGTCGGAAGTCGAAGAAGCTCCGATGGAAAGTTCCTCGTTTTGGCTCGGCGTCCCGTCCCCTAGCGGTAACTGGTGAGGGGGCAGGTACTGGCTGGGGTGAAAGCCTAAAGTGTTCTCTTTCGCCCCCTCCTGTTGGCTGTTGGAAATGTGCGTATAGCTGTCGGCGTAGTCCTCCGCGACCTGACTGGGCAGCGGGACGGGAAGTTGGTCCCCGCTAAACAAGTCCTCGTCCTGGGGAGGGGGGTAGTCACTGTCTATGTCGTACCCGCCCAGATAGTAGTCCGACTCCAGCTCGCGCGCGCTTCCCGTAAGCTGGGAGGAGGAGGAGTTTGTGAGGCCGGGGGCGGGGCTTGGGTTTCCGCGGGAGGAGTTTGACGCGTCGTTGGTCGGGACGGCTTCGTATCCGGGCGCCTCTTCGATGTCGGAAAGGCGAGTGTTCGGCATCCAGTCTGAAGTGTCCCAATGGTAGGCTGCATAAGAGATGAGAATTAGATTGCAGATATTGTTTGATATTGTTTTTTTTTTTTGTTTTTTTTAGTTTAAAGGTCCTGTATTACAAAAATTTGACTCTTGTGAGCTTTTAGTCATCTTATAATGTTGTTACATCGTCAAAAACAACCCTAGATTTGTGTTTTGTTTCATTCACATGTTTGAGTGAGCCTTTATTATTAGTCTGTCTACATCTCCAAAGCTCAAAATGCTCTGTTCCACCTTGTGATGTCATGAAGCAGTACTTTTCAAGTATTCCAGTTTTATTTACATTTACTTTCTGGCTCAGATACCTTTTACCTTCAGTTCCATACAGCAGGGGTCCTCAACCTGCGGGCCCAGGGACGGGTACCAGGCTGTAAGTCGCTTGGTACCGGGCCGCAGCTAACTGGACCGGTCTAAACCAGGTCTAAACCAGGTCTAAACCAAGTCTAAACCAGGTCTAAACCAGGACTAAACCAGGTCTAAACCAAGTCTAAACCAGGTCTAAACCAGGTCTAAACCAGGACTATACCAGGTCTAAACCAGGTCTAAACCAGGACTAAACCAGGTCTAAACCAAGTCTAAACCAGGTCTAAACCAGGTCTAAACCAGGACTATACCAGGTCTAAACCAGGACTAAACCATTTCTAAACCAAGTCTAAACCAGGTCTAAACCAGGTCTAAACCAAGTCTAAACCAGGACTAAACTTTGTCTCAACCAGTTCTAAACCAGGTCTAAACCAAGTCTAAACCAGGAATAAACCAGGACTAAACCAGTTCTAAACCAGGTCTAAACCAAGTCTAACCCAGGTCTAACCCAGGTCTAAACCAGGTCTAAACCAAGTCTAAACCAAGTCTAAACCAGGACTAATCCAGGTCTAATCCAGGTCTAAACCAAGTCTAAACCAGGACTAATCCAGGTCTAACCCAGGTCTAATCCAGGTCTAAACCAAGTCTAAACCAAGTCTAAACCAAGTCTAAACCAGGTCTAAACCAGGTCTAAACCAGGAATAAACCAGATCTAAACCAGGTCTAAACCAAGTCTAAACCAGGACTAAACCAAGTCTCAACCAGTTCTAAAACAGGACTAAACCAGGTCTAAAACAAGTCTAAAACCAGGTCTAAAACCAGGTCTAAAACAGGTTTAAAACCAGGACTAAACCAGGACCCAGGACTAAAACAGGATTTACCCAGAACTTAACCATGCTGTGCAGAGCGCCCCACCCCCATCCCCCGGTCTGCAAAATATTATTGTATATAAAACCGGAAATCCAATCCATGGTGCAAAAAAGGTTGGGAACCACTGCTGTGCAGGTTAGCAATACCTGGGCTGAAACCAAATGAGTCTATGTATATACATAGAAACTGTATTGTAATTCAAATCTAAAAACGAAATCCAAAACCTGGTTAATGTGTATAAAGTTTCAAACAAACAAACAAAATGGAGTACTTCGTGTAACACCACATGACACTGTAAGGTGGAACAGAATGTATTTCATTTGAGTGAAGAGCACAGCCTAAATATGAACCAAAACACAACTCCAGGTCGGTTTGTGATGAAGAACCAACATTACAACATAGAAAATCAAAAAATGTGTAGTATAGGCCCTTTAATGTAACTGAGAATACAACATCAACATCAGTATATTTGGTTGGGCATGCACGTGACATTAGACATTTGAACGGGTTAAAATACAAAGAATTAAACAGCGATTTTCAAGCTGGGTTTCATATTTGAAGCCGATCACAAGAGCATAACCTGTAGTGAGAGGGTTAGAGTGGACACATGCAGCAGGAGCCTGTGGAGGAGGGAGCATGCTCACGTTTTCACATCAAGTTTAGTATCCGTACACAATATTTAACTGTTAAACAAAGTCATTCATTATCGACACAATACAGAAGACATTTTTCACATTTAAGCCTGAACTTGACAGTCCTTCATGTGACGTGAGACGGTTTTCCCAAAGACACTCACTTCAGTTTCTGGGTGAGTGGGAGTGATGCATCTGACCTTTAAAATTTATTGGTTTTTTTTGTTATTTGTAACATTTTCAAGAGCTTTTTTGGCAGCCAACTTCTTCTAAGTGCTGTCGCTGTTATTTCAATTTCATAACATCATAGAAGTTTGGTATTTATTCTAATTGATTTATGAAATGTTTTTGGGTTCACCTTTACACCATGAGCGTTTCTGCTAAAAGGTGAACTCACTGAAATTGAGACCCACTGTGTAACTTTTCTAATGTGGCTGTGCGATTAGTCAAATTCATCAGGTTTTTTAACAATCGAGATTTTCAAAACTGGCAGAATTGTCAATGCTGATCAGAAATAATGATTGTATGACATGTTCAATCATTGAGAAAGCTCCAGTTCGCATCACGTCTATTGATTAAGTGAATTCGATCAATTTATTTTAATCACAGGCTGGACTAATGTAGCAAACATGAAGGACTGTTCGCTTCACTGGACTTGAAAAAACTCAGCAGGGTTTCCCGTAGATTCTGGGGAGATCATTTCATTGTATTTTATTTATAATTTGTGGTGTATAAATGGAGTTTGTTTCCTATTTTAATCTTGAGAAATCCTTTTAGACCAGAATAGCCACTTTTAAATGTCTATGATAAGACAATACATGCATCCCAAATTTCAGACTTCCCGTCATCGCACAATGCATACTGGGAAGGATCCCCTGAAAAAGTGAGCATCAAATCGTCATGTTTGTTTTCCCAGTGGGATGTGTCTATTGACAAAGCTGATCTTTTTAAGTCTTTGTTTCTGGTTCTGATATTGTCATATTTTCGTTTTGGGATTTGGACTTCGTTATTGTGTGGTTGTTGGATCCTAACAGCGGAAAACAGATCGAGAGATGAGCTTTGGAAGTTTGCGAACTCCATAACTGCAAAATGGTATCAGATTTGTATGCCTGCCAACCTCCGTTCAAACTGTTTCCCTTCCCAACGGAACTGAAAAATAGTGAAAGGTGAAGGCGATGGGCAGGATTGATACGAACAAGGAAACCATTGACTGCCTAAGAAATCATCACGAGTTTACGGCAAACATTTAGTATGTAGAGCGCCATCAAAGCGGGATCCCGTTTGTTAAGCGAGAGGTGCAGAAGACAAACAGGCTGAGCTCGCACTTTCTTGTTCTTGTAGTTTTACAGGAACATCACGTCTTGGTCGCTTTGCAGTGGAAGGTGTTTCTTGAAGAACAGTTGATGCCTTTCACTTTGGCGTTGGCTTTTTAAATTCGTAACCAAGGTTGAGGCGCTCCACATACAAAATGTTCTCAGGATGATTTAAGCAGTCAAAGGTTTCCTTTTTGGTTCTTCCTGTGGATCAATCCTGCCCATCACCTTCATCTTTCACTATTTTTCAATTCCGTTGGGAAGAGAAACAGTTTGAAGAGATGTTTCACATAGATTCACACAGATCTGATTCCCTTTTGTATTTATGGAGTTCACCAACTTCCGAAGCCCATTTCTCGAGTCGTTTTCCGCTCTCAGGACATCAACAACCACACAATTATGATGTCCAAATCCCATAACTAAAATATGACAATCTCAGAACCAGAAACAAAAGCGATATGGTTCAAAAGACTTGAAAAGGTCGGCTTTGACAATAAATGCATCCCACTGGGAAAACAAACATGGCAGTTTGATGCTCACTTTTTCGGAGGGCCCTTCCCCGTGTGAACTGCACAATGACCAGAAGTCCGAAATTGGGGATGCATGTATAGAAAAGAAAGTGTCATTTTGTGAAGCCAGTTCTTTAGTCCAGGTTGTTTTTAGATCATGAGGGGCTATCATATTCTCCTGTATTCATGGGAAACACTGCTCAGACCTTTACACATCACTTTAACATCACAAAAAGAAGCAACATGTGAGCAAAATAAAGGAAAAAACAAGCAAAACAAGC
This sequence comes from Boleophthalmus pectinirostris, assembly GCF_026225935.1. NCBI lineage: Eukaryota > Metazoa > Chordata > Actinopteri > Gobiiformes > Gobiidae > Boleophthalmus > Boleophthalmus pectinirostris. The sequence continues at coordinate 5,931,620 of NW_026571541.1, read as the reverse complement.
CAAACTCAAACATGTCCATGCACTGAAGCAAAATGGTGCCATCCAAAATGCAGAGGGTGGGACTGGACATGGGACTGGACGTAGGACAGGCAGGACGGGCTGTGGGGCTGTGGGACGTCTCTGGACACACAAACAGAACAGAGGAGAAGGACAGAGAGACACAGGGGGACAGAGAGAGACAGACAAGGAGAAAAGAGAGAGAGAGAGAGAGAGAGGAGAGGAGAGGTGGACAAAAGTGAACTGTCCATTCAAGCTGAGATTCAGACCTGGGAGAGGAGGCTGTGGAGGGTTTATTTTTGTCTCATTTTTTGTTCTTGTTTTGTATAATGTGAAAATCAAGAATTAAACTACTACTTAAGTTACTACTACTACTACTACTACTACTACTACTATTACTACTATTAAACTGTTTCCCTTCCCAACGGAATTGGGTACTACTACTACTACTACTACTACAACTACTTCTACTGCTGCTGCTGCTGCTGCTGCTGCTGCTGCTGCTGCTGCTGCTACTACTACTACTACTACTAGTCTTCTACTATACAACTCTTTATCACCACTACTACTACTACTACAACTGCTACTGCTTTTACTATTGCTACTGCTACTACTGCTACTGCTGTTGCTGCTACTTCTACTTGTGCTGCTGCTACTACTACTACTACTGCTACTTCTACTATTACACAACTCTTTATCACTACTACTGCTACTACTGCTACTACTACTACTACTGCAACTACAACTGCTACTACTACTACTACTACTATTACTACAACTACTGCCTAATACTGCTACTACTACTACTGTTACTTTGCTGATGTAAATTGTATCTTTTCTTTTTGGAGTATTTCTTCATTATTAGATGCTGTTATTATTATGTTTTATCGTTATAGTAACAGAAAGACCTAAAATATATGATTCAAAAATTTTTTAATATCCTGATGTAAAAAGGCTCAAATAGACAACTGACAAAATGTAAGGATCCTAAAATATATTGAATGTATATATATATAGTTGAGAAGTATTTTTAAAGAATATATCATTATGTAATAAAGAACAATTAGATCTTATGTATTTGAATAATATTTCCCATGTATGACCTGATTCTTTTAAAGGTGCAGTGTGTAACTTTTCTGGTGGAGGATCCATCAAATACTTTATTGCTTTGTCTGGAATTTTTCATAGTATGGCATTAAACTTTTCTATCTTCATGGAGATAGAATGGACCCCATCAAAAAGTTACACAGTGCAACTTTCAGATTCATAAGTAAAATCCAAAATATATATGAACAGATATTTATACCTAACAATCTACTGTAATAATAATAATGTTTTATCTGATTGACTTTGCATGTAAGCCCGGCCTAAACCATAGCCCCTGGTGCTTTTAATATAGATGGTGATTTGTTTAATATGCTGCAGGCAGGGCTCCTCTGTGTTTCTAATGAAAACATTTATCACGGCATGAGCCTTAATATCTGTGTTCAGACATGGAAATCATTGCCCCGAGACATGTCCCCTCTAATGAGTGAACCAAATGAATTCGACACAGTGACTATTGGATTTCACGACTACAATAAATCAGCCCAAAGTGATCAAGATGCATTAGACAGTAAAAGCTGTACAGGCCATTTTTAAAACGAAGAATTCTGATGAAAGCGGTCGCAGGTGTAACGGGAATAACTCAAGTTTGTCTCTATCTACATCAGGAGGAGCTAGGATCAAACCAGGACCAAACCCGGACTCTAGTGTCCTGTTACTGAAAACTACCAGTTAAAAGTTTGGACACTATCTCAATGGTTTTTTTTTTCTCCTTATTTTTACTGCTACTACTACCACTAACACTACCAGTACTACCACTACTACCACTAATACTACCAGTACTACCACTACTACCACTACTACCACTAATACTACTAGTACTACCACTACTACCACTAATACTACCAGTACTACCACTACTACCACTAACACTACCAGTACTACCACTACTACCACTACTACCACTAATACTACTAGTACTACCACTACTACCACTACTACTACCACTACTACTACCACTACCAGTACTACCACTACTACCACTAACACTACCAGTACTACCACTACTACCACTACTACCACTACTACTACCACTACCAGTACTACCACTACTACCACTAACACTACCGGTACCACTACTACCACTACTACTACTACTACCGCTACTACTACTACTACTACTACTACTACCACTACTACTACCACTACCAGTACTACTACCACTACCACTAGTACTACCACTACCACTACTACCACTACTACTACCACTACCACTACCACTGCTACTACCACTACTTCCACTACCACTACTACTACTACCACTTCTACTACCACTACCACTGCTACTACCACTACTACTACCACTACTACTAGTATTACCACTACTACTGCTACTCCTATTACTACTACAATTATTACTATTACTATTACTACTAATATTACTACTATTACTACTACAACAACTATTATTACTACTTTTACTACTACTTTTACTATTACTTACAGCTATTATTACTATTACTATGACAACTACTACTCTTACTAAGATTACTACTACCATCACTATTACTACTACTAGTACTACTACCATTACCATTACTATACTACTACTACTACTACTATTACTACTATTACAACTTCTACTGTTACTAATATTACTACTACAACTATTACTACTATTGCTACTACTACATTACTATTATTATCACTACTACTACTTTTACTACTACTACTACCACTATTACTACTATTACTATTATTACTACTTCTACTATGACTACTATTACTACTACTGCTACTACAACTACTGCAGTGCAAATTGTATCTTTTCATTTTGGACCTAAAATAAATATTCAAAATTTGTTTAATATCCTGATGTAAAATAATGGCCCAAATGGACAAAATGTAATTGAAATATTGAAAGTATATTTAGTTTTTATATAGTATTTTTAAAGAATATGCAATTATGTAATAAAAAACAATTTGATCATAGGTATTTGAAAAATATTTCCCATTTTTGACCTGATCGTATTAAAGATGCACTGTGTAACTTTTCTAGTGGAGGGTCCATCCTGTCTGAGATTATGCCGCTTTTCCTTGAATGTTCCACAGTATGGCATTAAATACATCTATGCAATTTGCATTTACTCAATTACAGACGTTATTATTACTCAAAAGTACCACAGAAAACATGCCGCCTTTCCACAGATCTAACCTACATGCAACTTGGCCTGGCAGTGTTACTTGCTTGTTTCCATGGAAATAGAAATACTTAATGGCATACTGTGGAACATGACAGAAAAAGCAAAAGTTAAATAGTGTACCTTAGAAGTTTTTCAATTTTTGTCTTTGCCATAATAATAATTCCATATATCTTACTTCATAGATTTGATATTTGATAAAGAAAAAACATTGAATGAGTGTGTGCGTCCAAACTTAACGTATTTCACATTTACAACCAGTTTAATCAGATTTGTCGAAGAAAATACTTTTGATCCTTTGGTGAACAGCATCTAATATAGGAAGCTCACTCCTCACTATTGAATTTCATTAATTTCGAGACACGTCGTGGTCCTACAAAAAGCTGTATTTGAATATTTCTGTTTGTATAATGGATGCAAATCAAAACAAAACTTGAACTATGAAAAGCTGTAATTATTTTCAGAGAACAGAACACTCAGTCTCCACGTGATTCTCGGGTTTAGGCGTTTATATTTTATCTTAGTCTTCACTCAAATGTTAATGGATCAGATGTTTAAAATGCAAAACGAAAACACTGATTTTAAAGGTACGCTGTGTAACATTTCCGTCACGTGCTCGTCTCCATGGAGATGTTATCGCTTTGTCGAGAATGTTCCACGAGAGATTAAACCACAGACTTCATTACAGGTCAGATTTGCGCGAGAATGATTGTATTTTTGAGCAATAAAAAATTAATAAATGCTTAGATCGATGAGTTTAATGTCAGACCGTGGAACTAAGCAATAACATCTCCATGGAAAGAAATAATGACGGACCTTCCACCATAAAAAATAACGCAATGCACCTGTAAACATAAAGTTTTGTAAGGAAAATGTGTATTAATTTTGATTCAAATAAGTAACCCAGGTCTGATCAGAGACTTTGAAGGCGTCCATTTTGTTATCACCAGAAAAACAGATGAAGGAAGAGACAGGGATGGACAGAATAGAAGAAGAAGTGAATGGGGTTGGTTGTGGGTTGGGTTGGGGTTTGGGGTTTGGGGTTGGGGTTGTTGCAGTCACCTCTGTTGTAGGTTTGACCCTGATCCATGACGGACACTGCTCCAATGAAGAAACAATAGAAAAACACGTTACTAACGGCTTAAGAGCACCTACGCTATCTGCTATCTTCAGGCTAAAGAAAGTAAAGAAACAGAAAGAAAAAAAGGCTGAAAAGAAAAAATGTACCGTGAAAGGTAAAGATAAGGAAGAAACAGATGTAAACGTGGTTTTGGGAAGAAGAAGGTGAAGGTTCATGCTGAAAGTGGGCTGCTTCCTACTGGGTCCATGGAGAAGATGTAAGTGATCATCTCAAACGAACTGACCCTAACCCTGTCATGGACTTTTTAACTGATTCACTAAAAACTGCAGTACATTTTTACACTATACTTCTACTATATAAGACTCAAATTAGGTATAACCATAAACTAGAACAAAAAATGTTTCAGAATACAGTTTTAGGATTGTCTTGACCAGAGTAATATTAAAGATTGTGGATGGACGGGGTGGGATTGATACGATCATAAACGGTAAACTTTCATGCCTTCTTTATCATTATTATTAGTTTGTGCGACCATAGTAATTGTAATTTATTTTGCTGTATGTAAATATTTGTAAAGTTCTGTGATCAGTAAACAAAAGAAACGGCATCATTTTTTAAACTATGTCATGTTCAGGAGTGGGTTAATATAAGTTTTTCTTCTTCCCACTCCTTTTTGAGAACTGTGCTTTTCTGTTGATTACAGTGTATGTACCATATTTTTCGGAATATAAGGCACGATATCAGTAATGTTGAATTCTCTTGTCTATTTTCATACTTAAGGTGCACCAGATAAGACGCATTAAGAGAAACAAACGGACGAAAGTTGCAACTGATCCCTTACCCCAGACGTCCACGATCCATTGGCGTCTTGGTGAATGTGGATTATGGATGTGAATGTGGGTGGATCATTTAAGTTTTTTTTTTTTTTTTTTTATTTCCTATGAGGAACGACTCAAATATACATTGAGTAATAATGTGTTTAATGCAGCTTTGCACACATTTGTTTACGTTTTACAGAAACAAAACTTAAAATCACATGGCTAATTTGCATAAACTACAAACGCTGAAAAAACTGCTCATTCCTTGTGCGCTAATGCGGTTCAGCTTGTCGGGCTAACTATGGTACAGATTTCTGAGCGACGTGTACCAAATAAAATTGGTTCGAGGTTAGTAAGCACAATCAGAATTAATACATAAGGTGCACTGTCGATTTTTGAGAAAATGAAAGAATTTTAAGTGCGCCTTATAGTCTGAAAAACATGGGAGTATGTGTATGATTATTCTTTCTCTTTTGGCACAAACTCAAAAATCATTAAATATGAATGAATCAGTCAATCAAGGTCCTACATTACACAAAATTGACTCTTGTAAGCTTTAAGTCATGATATAATGTTGTTACCTCCTCAAAAACAAACCTGGAGTTGTGTTTTGTTACATTCACATGTTTAAGTAACCCTTTATTATTAGTCTGTCTACATTTCCAAAGCTCAAAATGCTCTGTTCCACCTTGTGATGTCACTTACTAACTGTAGTATTGAAGATAGCAGCTACCTTTTATTTTTGTTTTATCCAAATCCAGATTATTCAAATGATATTAGTGAAGATTCATGAAGTTTAAACACACACTAGAGCCTTTCCTTTATTACCACGTGACATCACAAGGTGGAACAGAGTGTTTCCAGTTTGAGAGAAGCATAAATATGCAGGGTTTGTGTGTTAAAATTGTGTGAATGAAACAAAACACAACTCCAGGTCTGTTTGTGAAGAGGAAATAACATTTGAACATAGATCAGAAAATAGTGTAATATGGGACCTTTAAAGAAAAACTATTAATATTTTGGGTTAAAATTTGCAAATAAACTTCTGAAATAAGTTGTAAAATGGGGCTGGTAATATGCTTAATTCCATTCTGTCTTTAAACTCTTCCTGTAAAACTCCAGTATTTCCCTGACTCATGTGCAAAGCTTCAGAGTTTTTTTTATTTTTTATGGGAGTCTTTTACTGCAGCGGGGCCTGGCTTCCTGTCCATCTGAGGATCGCTGCACGTGCCACAGGAGCATGATGGGTAAAAATAGCTCAGCGGAGGTATTTTTAGCCCGAGTGAGAGAGGGAGAGACTGCCGCAGAATAACAAGCTTTGTCTGAACTCCAGCAAACGTGACATACAGACGAAATTTCCGAAAAGTCTGAAGTCATCTGAGGATTGGAGAAACGAAGAGAGATGGAGAAAGTGCAGCAGGGTTCCCACAGTTTCAGTGACGGGATAATGACTTTTACAATCAGACTAATTTAAGCCTGGATTAGTACCAGAGGAGCTGAATGACAAAGTATAATGAACTTTAAGGACAGGACATAGTACAATTGTTATACTTTAAAGGGCCTTTTACACTGTTATATTGTTGTTTCCTCATTGAAAATTTACCTGGAGTTGTGTTTGATTTCATTCACACATATTTAACGCACAAACTCTGCAGATTTAGGCTGAGTTCTTCTCTCAAACAGAAAATATTCACTGTTCTACCTTGTGATGTCACGTGGTAATCCAGAAAGTAACTCGATACACCTTTTCTATAGAATCATTTGGATCATTTCAGACCTGAATTTGACCATCTTTACTGAACAAAACTACCGCTTTATGACAGCACAAGGTGGAGCAGAGCATTGTGAGCTTTGGAAATGTAGACAGACTAATAATAAAGGATGACTCAAACATGTGAATGAAACAAAACACAACTCCAGGTCTGTTTTTGAGGGCCTCATTTCCTAGTGAGCCAGAGTGTTGGAGACGTATGGAGACACTTTTCGTAAATATTCCATCCAGTCCTTGTATTTGCAGAGGTCGCTGGTGCTAGGCTAGTGCATGTCAATGGCCATAGTTAGCCCGCCACTAAAAACAGTCTTACCCACTCCACAAAACACCCGAAGAAAATCTATTATTACACCAGACTGTCCATGTACATGTCTGTGTCAACAGAATAATGTCTGAAATAAAATGAACCTTGCATCGCATGAATCGTGACGGACTATTTTCTCAGCAGCAGTGGAATTTTACTTTGCTGTTAAGATATCAGTTCTAGGTGATATCAGTCTGCCACTGCCAAGCTTTCTGTCAGGAAGTACAACTCAAACATAAATCCTTCAAATGCAAGGTTGGTTTTACTTCTAAAATTATTCTATCGACACAGAAGTTTACATCGACAGCCTGGCGTAATAATTAGGGGTGTAACGATATCCAAGTCTCACGATACAATATCATCAGAGTCTGAACCTCACAGTACGATATTTATTGCGATATCGTGGGAAAGCTCATGATATGTTGGGGAGGCTCACGATTAGAGATGTAACAATATCCAAATCTCTCAGATGATATTTTCACGATATACAGTCCCTGACAAAAGTCTTGTCGCTTATCCATTTTGTAGAAACAAAAGCTTATAACTTGACTTTAAATTAATCAATTGGTTTTTAGAAATGTCTCATTTGAAAGCTAAAACCCTCCCAAATTATGCTCAATATACTAAAATAAATTTGCTTCACTGAAGAAAGATTGATCATTTAATGAACACAGAAAGGTCAGATTTTGGCAAGACAAAATTTTGTCACCTACAGAAAATTGAACAAATAATTTACTTCAAAATACAAAAATATGTTGCATAACATCAGTGAATGAAGTAGTGGTGCTGTGAGATCCATATTTAATATCTTGTCTGACTTCCATGAGCTTGAATGACTGCATCCATGCGGTTCCACAATGATTCATACAATTTGTTGATGAAGTCATCAGGAATAGCAAAGAAAGCGTCTTACATGCCTCCCAGAGTTCATCAAGATTCTTTGGTTTTGCCTTCCATGCTTCCTCTTTCATTCTACCCCAGACATGCTCAATGATGTTCATGTCTGGTGACTGGGCTGGTCAGTCCTGGAGCACCTTGATCTTCTTTGCCTTGAGAAACTTTGATGTAGAGATAGAAGTATGTGATGGAGCACCATCCTGCTGCAAAATTTGACCCCTTTTATGGTTGGGAATGTAAGAGGAGCTAATACTTCTTGATATTTTAGGTTATTGATATTTGCCTTCCACCCTGCAAATGTCTCGCACACCCCCATACTGGATGTAACCCCAGACCATGATTTTTCTACTACCACCAAACTTAACTTTTTCTGGGTGAATCTTGGATCCATGTGGCTCCAGTAGGTCTCCTGCAATATTTGCGGTGGCTGTGATGTAATTCAACCGAGGATTCATCTGAGAAATCCACCTTCTGCCACTTTTCCAGTGTCCATCCTTTTAGCAGGCTGTGGGCCTTGGCAAATGCCACACGTTTTTTTAATTGCCTTTTGTTTAGTGCTGGTTTCTGTGCACTGATTCGACCATGGAGGCCATTTCGAGACAGAATTCTACAAACTGTTGTGGTTGACACAGGGACTTGAGGTGACCAGGCCTGGTGGAGTCTGCTGCAGTGGAAAAGGGGCTGGCCTTGGATTTTCAAAATCAACAAACGGTCCTCCCGAGCAGTTGTCTTGCGGGGTCTGCTGGACCTGGGCTTGTCAAAAACATCTCCAGTCATTTCAGATCTTTTTCTTATTCTTTGTACTTGACACTGAGACACATTGAAGGTGTCACCACCTCAGCAGTGGATCTGGTCTTCAGCCTCTTGATAATTAACGCTTTGGTCTCAGGGTGGATCTTAGGCATGTTGTCAGAGGTCAAGTTGCAGTTGATGTGAAGGTCTGGTGTGCTGAGGTTCTTTTTATACACACCCACTAATTGATTGATCAGTAACTGATCACAGGTGAGGCTGTAATCTAGGATTGGGTGCATCATATGACAAGGCCACAAGACTTTTGTCTTGCCAAAATCTGACCTTTCTGTGTTCATTAAATGATCAATCTTTCTTCAGTGAAGCAAATTTATTTTAGTATATTGAGCATAATTTGGGAGGATTTTAGCTTTCATATGAGACATTTCTAAAACCAATCGATTAATTTAAAGTCAGGTTATAAGCTTTTGTTTCTACAAAATGGATAAGCGACAAGACTTTTGTCAGGGACTGTACATCTCACGGTACGATATTTTTGTAGAGGTTAACAAAACTGTGAATATGATACTTTTCCTTTTAAAATGCCTTGACAAGACTTAATCCAAGGAACTAAGACTTAAAAGTGCTTAGAACTGTTATTTCTTCTTGTAGTCTACACTGAAAGCAAAGGATCATGGTCTATGTAGTTTTTTTTTTTAGCTATTGCTGCACCTTAACTCTTAACTTAAGCAAAAAGACTTGTAATTCGATATATTGTGATGGTCCACGATGTTATTGTGAGAACTTTGACGATACGATATCACAATATTTCGGTTATCGTTACATTCCTAGTACTAACAGTTTTGCTTCGGGTGTTTTGTGGAGTGGGTAAGACTGTTTTTAGTGGCAGGATAACTATGACCATTGACATGCACTAGTCTAGCACCAGTGACCTCTGCAAACACAAGGACTGGATGGAATATTTTAAAAAGTGTCTCCACACGTCTCCAACACTCTGGATCACTAGGAAATGAGGTCCTATGTCCAAATTTCTGGACTGTCCCCCTAAAGCTGCACTACGTAACATTTTTAGTGGAGCGTCCCTCACCTGCTTGTCACCATGGAAATATTATTGCTTTGTCTAGAATGTTCCACAGTTTAGATTACGTTACATACCAGTTCAGATCTGTGTAGAGTCACTCTTATTCACAGAAGGAATTATTGTATTTTTGAGCAATAGAAACACTGTAATGAATAAATGTAAGATGGATATGTTTAATGTCATACCGTGGAACATTCTAGGCAAAGCAATAACATCTCCATGGAGACGAGCAGGTAGAGGACCCTCCTGAACCACAGGCACTAAACTCGGGGCCAAACTAAGTGTTATTAAAATATGAAAGTTGATCAAAATCTGGAAAATGAAATTAAAACAAAACAAAACTTGGTAATGTATGAGAATGTACCAAAACACTTGAAACTGTATGAGATGTGTTTTTAAAATGGGTGATATTGTAAACATTTCAGTATCAAGTATCCTGTGCATTCCAAATTCTAAGTACTAAAACAATACAATTCTGAATTCCTCTTTCTAAATTTTGCCCTTCAGACCTCATATTTTTAAGCTTTTTACATTTCAGTTTCAGCTTCTACATAAGACTTTCTATGTTGTCCTGACATTCTATGGTTTAGATAGATATTTTTTTTTGTGTAAGTCTTTGTGATCTAGGCAGTTTCTTTTTGTATTTTTCTGACTATCTTGAAAAATGACTCAAAAATGACTCAAGCTTTTACGCAAGAGACACATTATTAAAGAGCCCGTATTACTCTGTTTTCTTTTACACTGTGTTACAATGTTGTTTACCCATCAAAACAGACCTGGAGTTGTGTTTTGTTTCATTCACACATGTTTCACACAAATCCTGCAAATTTAGACCCCGTTTACACTGAAACGAATCTGCGTATCGTATCTGCGTCCGGACATGTTGTTTCTGTGTCCGCAATCAAAGCGTTCCCTGTCCACACGGAAACGCAAAACTGCCTAAAACGCTAGTCACGTGATAGGCTGGTGTCACGTCGTAACAATGTCCTGATGTCACGTGAGCGGTACAAACAAGGAAGTCTGAAGTTGCAGCAGCTGATTTTGAGCCGAGGGAGATGGCAAGTGAAAAAACAACGAGGTTCAGTTGTTACACTGGATTTTAAGATGAGCATGGCGGCTCTGACTCGTTTCTGTATCCGCAAGTCTTCCCTATCCACACAGTTTTGAGCATATTTGTTTACGTTTTACAGAAACAAAACTTAAAACCACATGACTCATTTGCATAAACTATAAGCGCTCAAAAAACAGTTTGCTATTGTGCGCTGATGTGGTTCAGCTTCTGTCGGACTAAAGGACACGACTCAGTGGATTATGAGTGTTCTTTCTGTGACAGAGGGGTGTTCTGCTGATGGTGAGTCTGTTCTGTTTTTCTGATGCGTTGGAGATGGTTCATGTTAAACTTTTCAGAGATTATACGGTCTATGCGTACAATCATATGCATAGACCGCTTATATGAATGGACATATATTCTAGCTTCTTAGCGTTTTGGCGGTGAATTACTTTGCGGCGCATAGAACTACATCAGCGTATCAGCGTTTTCAGGCGTCCACACGGTGCCGGATCAGATCCGTACTCAAATGAATTCGTGGGAGCTGGAGACACCAGATCGTTCCGTCTCTAGAGCTGTTTTCTATCGGATTAGTGTGAACGAACACTGCATCAGCAATGAAAACGATTCAAATACGTACTAGTGTGGACGGGGTCTTAGGCTCTTTGCTCAAACAAAAAACACTCTGTTCCACTATATGATGTCATGTGGTAATAAAGGAAGTGCTCCATTGTGTTTTTAAACTTAATACACATTCACTAGTTCAATTATTTGGATTATTTCAGCCCTCTCTACTGAACTAAAACTAAAATAGTAAATGTTAACTTAAAATCTACCACTTCATGACATCACAAGGAGGAACAGAGCATTCTGAGCTTTGGAGATGTAGACCGAACATGCGTGAATTAAACAAAACACAACTCGAGGTGTGTTTTTGAGGAGGTTACAACATTCTAACATGGCTTAAATCCATTTTGTGTAATACAGGACCTTTAAACTACCTGCAGTAAATAAATAGTTCAAGAAACTGCCCTTTCAAATAGTGAATACATTCAAAAATTCCACATTCTAAACTTTGCACTTAAACTTTTCCTTTCTATCTGTTTCATATTTCATCGCATTATCTCCTCTTTCTAAACTCCACTACACTGCATTTCCTGATTTGCGGTTGCCGTGCCGACCTGGTGGGAACCCTGTGCAGCGCTGGAGGAGGGAGGAGCAGGAGAGATGGGAGCAGGACACAGACATGGTACCTTCACTCTCGATTGAGTCCACTGCGTCATTGACCAATCGAATGACGGTCACTATGGAGGCTTGTGGGGGAGAGATACAGCAGCGTCAGAGAATCACAAACGAAAAAAATAGAAATAGAGAAAGAAAAATCCATAAAGGGACCCGACTTCTCGATCCTGTGTGGTGCGTGGGTGTGGTTTGAATAACACACAAAAAAAAAGTTTTAAAGCAAATTATAATAACGACAAGCAAAATGGAGGTTTCAAGGCTGTAGGCATTAGACAGACTCACAGTATTTGTGTTTTTTTGGGTCGATACATGTCATAGTTTATCTTTTTTTTTTTTTTTCCAATTCAAGATAAAAATTTGAAGAATCATTTTTTATTTTTCACTTATTTTTTTTACTGTTTTTCACCAAATATAAACAGTACAAGCACTTTTAACATTTCTGTAATTAATTATTTTAGTAGTTTTTGTCTTAAAGATGCACTATGTCACTTTTCTGTTTCTTGTCACCATGGAGATGCCTCAAATGTTACACAGTGTGACATTAATCTTCCATCTTTGAAAGCGTTGATTCAATTACATGTGTTTTTATGTGTTTGTCTGTTTTTAAGCGGACTCTTCTCTCCACAGATCTGGCTTGTCTCAGTGGAGATACATCAGTTTAGTAGCTTTAACCTTCCCCAGAAATGTTACACAGTGCATCTTTAAAGGGACCATATTTTCTGATCTGTGTTATAATATTGTTTCTTCATCACAGACAGACCTGGAGTTGTGTTTTGTTTCATTTACACATGTTTAACGCACGAAACCTGTACATTTAGGCTGAATACTGTTCCACCTTGTGATGTCATGAGGTAATACAGGAAGTGCTCCACTCTGTTTTTAAACTCCACACACTTTCACTAGAATCATTTGGATTATTTCAGATCTGGAATTGCCGATCTCTACTGAATTGAAGTTAAAATGTTGCTGTTAACTTGAAAACTACGCTTCATGACATCACAAGGTGGACCTGAGCATTTTGAGCTTGTGATATATACTAATTATAAACAATACTAATTATAAAGGGTTACTCAAACATGTGTGAATGAAACAAAATACACAAACACAATTCCAGGTCTGTTTTTGAGGAGGTAACAAGAGTCTATTGCGTCATATAAGATCTTTAATATTTGGTTTCATTTTATTTATTTATTTTTGTATAATCTTGTAGTTAAATCCACGATCTTTACCTGCATATAAAACTTCATTTGTCCATCTTAACTCATAACAAGGTGTTTTGGATGGTCTCATCAGTCTCCGTCTAGACACGCCGTCACAAACCAGTGAGCCGTGAGCCAGATTCAGGTCTGGATCATAATTATAACTCAACAAATTCGGGATGGAAATTTATGCCAAATCAAATTGCAAATTGGCAGCTTGTTCAAAGATAGATGATTTGATTCCTGACGCCTGATGGGAAGCAAGAAGCAAGCATTAATTGTTTTTTTTTGTTGTTTTTTTCTGCATGTGTTTTTGGTTAACTAAAACGGGTAACACTTTATAATAAGACATACCGAGAATCATTTGTGAATGTTTATTATCCATGAACTCATCATGATCTAAAAATGACAAGTATGAGCAGTTAAAGGTGCACTGTGTAACCTTTGGGGAACTTGGAGGGTCCGTCAAGTGCTTTTCTTCATGGAGATGTTATTGCTTTGTCTGGAATGTTTCACAGTATGGCATTAAACCTTTTTATCGTCATGGAGATCAAACCAGATAAAGTTACAGGTCAGATCTGTGGAGAGGCTCACTCACAGTCAGAATGTCTTTTCTAGGTATTTTTGAGCTGGTAGAGATGTTTAGCAATGACATATCCATAGAAACATCCCTCCACCAGAAAAGTTACACAATGCACCTTTAAATACATAACATTAAAACATAAAAAAAAGAACATTTTATAGATTAGTAATGACACTTTTTATCTGTTTGTAAATGATTATTAAACACTTTCATTTTTAGTTAATGGTATGACCAGATGTCCTGAAAAAATCAGCACATTCCCAAAATCTAAACTGTTGTTCCGAATCCTGAATCTGGCCCTAAATGTCCCAGAAATGACACTCAAGCAGAATACTGAGTAGTTATTTTCCGATAAACACTAAAACCTGTTGGTAGAGAGGCTAAGTGGACTGCATGCAGCCCTGACTGCTGTGACAGACTGCACACAGCCCCTCACGGCTTCTATTGCCGGCTACAATCTTTCTGTTTTGTTTATTTTATGATGTTCTACAATTAGGCACGAGTCTGCACCGAGGAGCAATGCACAGAACGGGTCTTTTCAATTCCGAAAGGTGCCTGGATCGATATGAGAAACAGATGCTCATTTAACCCGGTCCGCAGCGAAATCAAAGTTAAAATGAATTTGGCAATGACGTGCGCACAGTTCCATAAATAGATCCTGCGAATGAAAGGGGTGCTGGCAGCGGTGAAAAGCTCCACGACATATGGTGACGTGCCTCTTGGGTAGTCTATAGTATTACTTGAATTAAAAGTTGTTTCTATTAATTTATCTAATATATGCACTACAAACAATACGACATTTTTATTCCCTTTTTGTTTTATAGAGCAGGTAAGAGCGCACGAGTTGCAGCAGTCGTGAGGGCGAGGCAGAGGACAGTGAATGTGCAGCCAGCAGTGATTAATTGGTCGTGGGTCGGCATGTGTGCATTGTTATTTTTCCACGATGACATTTTGAGTTCATGATTTTTATGTTGTTTTCTTGTGGCAGAAATATTAATGAAAGACTTGATCTTTGAATAAATGTATGCAGTGTTGGGAAGGCGACTTTTAAAATGTATTCCCCTACAGATTACAGATTACATACCCCAAAATGTAGTTTGTAACGGAATCCATTAGATTACTTAAAGTGAGTAACGTAATCTGAATACTTTGGATTACCTGATATTGTCATGTTTTTTTAAAACTACATGAATGTACCAACCACATCCTGAAAATTCATGTTTGTTCTCTTCAAATTGGCCCTGGTTTAGTCCTGGTTTAGTCCTGGTTTAGTCCTGGTTTAGTCCTGGTTTAGTCCTGGTTTAGTCCTGGTTTAGTCCTGGTTTTAGTCCTGGTTTTAGTCCTGGTTTAGTCCTGGTTTAGTCTTGGTTTTAGTCTTGGTTTTAGTCTTGGTTTAGACCTCGTTTTAGTCCTGGTTTTAGTCCTGGTTTAGTCCTGGTTTAGACCTCGTTTTAGTCCTGGTTTAGTCCTGGTTTAGGCCTCGTTTAGGCCTCGTTTAGGCCTCGTTTTAGTCCTGGTTTAGACCTAGTTTTAGTCCTGCTTTAGACCTCGTTTTAGTCCCGGTTTAGTCCTGGTTTAGACCTCATTTTAGTCCTGGTTTAGTCCTGGTTTAGACCTCATTTTAGTCCTGGTTTAGTCCTGGTTTAGCCCAAAATGTGAAAACAAGAAAATACCGCCATATAATCCATTTATTTCAACAAAGTAACTGTAATCCAATTACCACTCACTGAAACAGTAACTGTAACTGAATGCAGTTACTCATAATTTGTACTCTGATTACGTAACTCCGGTTCATGTAATCTGTTACTCCCCAACACTGAATGTATGTTTGTGACAGGTATGTTCATAGACTGTCTTATTATAAAGTGTTACCCTAAAATAAATTTCTTGTAATGAAAATAATCTCGTACCTTTTATGTTCTGATTTCATTTTTGCACGTTTTTGGTTAGTTAAAAAGCATTTCTTATAATAAACCAGCTCTCATACTTCTTATGTTTCTTAAGCAGTTGTATCTGATGCGTACAGCCTTGTCACATCGAAAAACAACAGCCATTCATAAAACACAGCTGAAATAAAACATGACCGGTACGATCGCCAAAGCAGTGAATGTGAACACAGCGTCTCTCGTCCGAATCACTGTTTCATACACTTTCTCGTCTGATAACTGATGACTGGACATAATACAGTTACAATGAGTCTGCAGAGGCAAAGGGATGAGTCGGCAAATCAAATCAACATGAGACGATGACACAGACGGAGAAGGCACAAACCCACAACGGTAAAAACAGTCTCCTCGCACACAGAAGACAGTACCAGGGCTGAATGAACCAGGGGAGGTTGGTGAAGTTTAAAAATTGTAATAGAATTTATCAGGAACATTTTGACCAGGCCCGTCGACAGAAATTTTCGGGGCCCGGGGCAAGGAGGCTCACATGGGCCCCCCACTAATTGATTGGATGGATGTTAAATAGGTTTTCTTATCGTTGGTTGAATGAATTTTTTCTTTAAGTTTTAGGGTTTTTTTTTAGATATGAAGCGTTCAACAGCAAAAATCGATATCTCTGTTTTCAAAAATGTCCTTAAAGATTTTTTCTTTTATATTTTAATAACAGTAAAATTGATTTGGCTTTTGAAAATATGACTATAGAGTAAACTTATCTGTTTTTGCAAAGGAACTTTTCATATGTAGAAGGTGACTCTCACTTTTATAATGTCTATAATTAAAAAAAGAGCAGATTGGAAATTAAAATTAAATAGACTTGCAGTATAATCTTTAGAGAGATAAGGGTATAAAGTGATTTTCTGCACTTCTGATTTTAACTTTATAGTCCAGTCATTTTATGCCATACTTGAACCTGGACCAAGACATTTAAAGGTATATTTTTAATATGATTTTTTATAGTTTTTAACATAATACTAATCATTTGAAATTCTTTTGGGATAAATAAAGTATCTATCTATCCATTTATCTATATACTGTCTGGATACGGATTCGATTCAGGATATAAAAAAATAAAGTAGAATCTAATTTTGTTAATAATTGTTCAGTCCTACATGGAACAAGTCCTGTTTAAATAAAGTAATAATAATAATAATAATAATAATAAGTAAACATTTTAATTGCCATTATTTGTGGTTCCAATTAATAAACATGTTTGTCAATTTACACATCAGTCCAAACATGGAGTCACCTGAATGTTTTTTTTGTTTTTGTTTTTTGTTCCTTTGCCCAAAAGACCATCACATTTTAAAATCTATTTCACCAACCATTTCACACCAAAATACACCAAAAAGAAGCCACAGACTCATGACCAAAATGTGATGTCCAGCGATGGTTGTCGAAAGCACACATTAAAATATGACTTATTCGCATTACTGTATTGTTTTAAAATGTAACTGTGCCTTACCGTTGTCATCACAAGAGTCGGACTGGAACGAGCTGAGAGACTGCACCTCAGAGTTACTGCCTTTGTTACTGCCGGAGAAACACGTGACCTCTTCTGCCAAGTCCACCATTTTACCTGAAGGGGGCGACAGATAGAAAATCAGATATGTGGTTAAAAAAACACAAAACAAAAAAAAACACATAAATGTCACAGTTTATGGTTAATACTGCAGTTATTTCACATGTTTATACTTTTTGGTTGAGGGTCCATCGCCTGCTTGTTTCTATGGATAAGTCATTGCTCTGTCTAGAATGTTCCACAGTGTGACATTAAACAGCTCTACCTTACATTTATTCAATTACAGCTGGTTTTATAGCTCAAAAATACCTAGAAAAACAGGCATTCTGGTCTCCGTGAAGATAAAAAGGTTTAATGCCATACTGTGAAACATTCCAGACCGAACAATACAAGTGTTTGACAAACCCTCCACCAGAAAAGATGCACAATGCACCTTTACTTTAAATATTATTGTACTGGTTCAAACTGCAGAATATAATGTAATGGTGTCAGATTCCCAGATGGAGGCAAGAGCCAGTTTTCCTTATTGATTATACAGTATTCTCATAATATAAAGTACGATAAAAAACGTTGGACCTGAAATAACTAGACCTTAAAAGAACTTAAACTAAAAGGAACCTTAAAAAGATTTATTGTAGCTACCTCCAATTAAAACCGAATCGTAAATTTAATCATACAGGCAGATTCATTTGTCTCTAACACATATTCAGCCTGATTCATCAGCCGGTTTCACTTCGTGGAAAGCGTCTGACCTCGCAGCATCAGGATTTGTTCATTCGATGGTAGGCGGGTACTTTTAAAATTTAACCAGTTGCTGCTATTTGGTCGTGACGTATGTAATGCGCCGGTAACGGGGCTAACTGGTATATTAAACTTTTCTCTAATCCCCTACGAAGAAGGACAATAACGTCTTTCCCCTTGATAAAAATCACCAAACATTCTCTTTGTTCCGGCTTTAAATCCTCGATCTCGGGAATCGTTGCCAACACAGAATGTCTGTCTTCGTCTACATCCATCTCGACGCTTTGTTTACTGTTGTGCTGTTCCACAAAAGGGACCCAGACAGGTGCTTGATTTTAATGTAATGGCTTCACAGCTCTTCACTGATTGGCCGGTGTGCGGTCTACAACTTCTGGCGTTCTTGCAAACTGTCTAGTGTATTCTGATTCCTGATCTAGTCACTGGAGCGAAAAGGAGGCACTAGGTGGCGCCAGCCTGGCTAACACATACTTAAGCATGGTCGGAAAAGAGTTTTGCCCAAAGACAATGGCAGCATACAAAGGTATTTAGCAAGGAACCACCACCTTTATTGGTAGTGAGTTTACAACTCTTCCAACTTGGCTGCTTCCATCTGATATGACACAGAACTGGCCAGGGATATGATCATTTTAAAAGTGTCTTAAAGGGTTCATATTACGCTCTGATCTGTTCTAATGTTGTTTCCTCATCACAAACAGACCTGGAGTTGTGTTTTGTTTCATTCAAACATGTTTAATGCACAAACCCTGCAGATGTAGGATGAGTTCTTCTCTCAAAATGGTAAAAGAGGAAGTGCTCCAGTGCTGTGTTTTTAACTCCAGACACTTTCACGAGAATCATTGGGAGTATTTCAGCCCTGGAATTACCGATTTCTACTGAAGTAAAAGTAGAATATAGCTGTTAACTTGAAAACTATCACTACATGACATCACAAGGTGGACCAGAGCATTTTGAGCTTTGAAGATGTAGACAGACTAATAATAAAGAGTTATGCAAACATGTAAATGAAATAAAGCACATATCATGCTCACAAGAATCGTATAAGTTTCGTATAATATAGAGCCTTTAAGTCTTACCTTCGTCACTGTCCCAGGGGCTCTTGCGTAGGGAGTCACAGTCGGAGCGGCAGGGGGAGACTGGCGGCAGGTTTGGGGCCACGCTGCAGACCACCACGCCCCTCCTGGTGGTCCCCGTGAGGAACCGCGGGGACTCGGGGTGAAACGTGCTCATCTCCGTCTGCTCCACGGTCCGACCATCCACCATCTTCTCCAGAGTCGAGCGAGGATCATCTGAAGAACAAGGACTGAGTTAGGACTGAGTATTACGCTTTAAAACTCCTATATTACGCAAAACAGACTCTTGTGAGCTTTAAGCCATGTTAGAATGCTCTGTTCCACCTTGTGATGTCATGAAGTGGTAGTTTTGAAGTGAACAGCTTGTTTTACTCTTTGTTCAGCAGATAGTGGCAATTCTAGAGCTGAAAATGGTCCAAATGATTCTAGTGAAGCTGTATGGAGTTTAAAAACATGGAACACAGTGTTTTTTTATGTGTTAAAAATCTGTGAATGAAACAAAACACAACTCGAGGTATTTTTTTGATGAAAAAAACAAGATTATAACATAGATCAGAAAATAGTGTGATATTATGGGCCCTTTAAAGTGGCTGTACCCAACTTGTTTTGCCGTGGGACAGATATTACACACAGCTCTTATGAAAGAAATCAGGTTTGCTTCTAGTTTATAATGAGTTTTCATCCTCTGAGAATCAGGAAGTGAGCTGTAGCCTGCTAATCTGTCTAATCTAAGTTTTACCGTCGCTGCAAAATTTCAAGTTATATTAATTATAGTCCGTGCTGAGTTTTTAAGCACTTTTCTCAACTTATAGAGAACAGAGTGGAATATTGATGTAAAGCTAATACCAACTAGCATTCTAACACACATCTCCTGATTATCGGGCAATAAAACGTCAATAATAATGACAGTTAATTTGACCTCAAGAGCTGCTTAGACAATATATCTGTACTCAAATACATGGACAAAAATCCAGTACTGGGGCTTTAAGTATATTTAAAGTGTTATTTAAAGGTGTATTCTGTAACTTTTCTGGTGGAGGGCCCATCAAAGGCTTTCACAGTATGGTATTAAACCTTTCTATCTTCATGGAGACCAAATCAGACCAAGTTAGAGGTCAGATCTGTGGAAAGGCGACCCCGCTCACAGTCAGAATGTCTGTTTTTCTAACTATTTTTGAGCTATAAAACCACCTGTAATTAAATAAATGTTAGGTATAACTGTTTAATGTCACACTGTGGAACATTCCAGCCAAACATCCCAACCGAAAAGTTACATAGTGTACCTTTAATCTGCTTATATTTAACTTGAAAACAATGACAGATTTAATTTCATTTAATTTTAACTAAGTTTATATTAAATCTCACCTTGGACTTTGAACCTGGAGCAGGGTGTGTAGGCCATGGGGCGGACCGGGACTTGAGGGGGTCCGATCAGTCCCCCGACCCCGACCACGGTGGGCTCAGCGTACAGGTTCAAGGGGTCTCCCACGCCACAGTGCAGGGTCTTAAACTGGACACCATTGGCTGAAGATAAAAAGGGAAAGAAAGGTAAATAAATGAAGATACAAGGTTAAAAGAGTCAAGTTAGTTTTGTATATGAAACCATTTGTGTTTATTTGAGGTCCTGTATGACGCAATGGACTTTTGTGAGCTTTAAGCCATTAGAATGTTGTTCCCTCATCAAAAACATACCTGGAGTTGTGTTTTGTTTGTGATGAGGAAACAACATTATAACCTTTAAGTGTATTATTACTGGAATTAACATTTTTTTCCAATTTCAAAGAAGCATTTGTTCAACAATTTCCAGTCTGTTTTTAAATTTGAAACGCTGCCTTCTATCTTGTGATGTCAATTGTCTGGCTGTAGATGTGAAAGAAGGAATAGGAAATCATCAGGAGTCATTTATCAGATATTTCTAGCTCCATGCCGGGAATCCGAAATGAGCCAAAATCAAATCAAGATTGCACTTTGATTTTGTCATAATTTTAGAAAAGACTGTAATCTCTAAGAAAAATGGACACTTTGAAGACTGCAGTTTAGACGTCAGTAACACGTCAGTCGCTCTGAAATACACGGGGTTGTCTGTATAGATAAAAGTCTTATTAAAAATACATCGTCTAACTTTTCTGGTGGAGGGTTCGTCAAATGCTTTTCTCTGTGGAGATGTTATTGCTTTGTCTTGAATGTTTCACAGTATAGATTAAACCTATCTATCATCAGGGAGGCAAGCAGTTACAGCACTACACTACAAATATTACTACAACTAATACTGCATATACCTCTGCTTCTATTATTGCTACTACTACCTACTACTACTACTACTTCTTCTTCAGCTTCAGTTACTACTACTGTTACTCTTAATGGGCCTCATTCATGAAACATTCATTTGAACAGATTTGTATTTAAGGCCTTCTTAAGAACATTTTTGGCATTCACAAAACTTATAGTTATATAAGTTATATATTTTCCTAAATTATTTCCTATAAACATATGACTATGTGATCCAATAACATTTACTAGTTGTTTTATAGAATCTGTGTCTATTGGGTCTAACAACTTTTCTCCAGGCTGCAGTGAGCCTCAGTCTGTCCCAGCCCCAGTGCCTCCATATGGGACACTGTTACAGCCCTGCACCTGGTCACCGCGCTGGACTCGACACAGACATTACTCCCCTGACCCCCCATCACCCCCATCACCCTCCATGACCAGAGCACACTCTTATGAACCCCCAGCCCCCGTCCCTCGCTATTTACTGTGGGTCTGCAATTACAAAAAGTGCCATACATACGACAACAGCGGCCGCTTATTTCAATAAGTTTCTGACTTAAATCTTCCCTGTGAGTTTGGACATTTGAAATCACCTCTGAAGCTGTAAAACAGTCGTAGTCTGTAGACGCTCCACCTCACCTCCTCGTTCACTCTCTCCCTCGCTCTTTCATGCACCATAAAACTAAACCCATATTGGCCATATATGGATGTTCAGATGGCATTTCTAACCAAATATATATATGTGCTGGAAATAAAATGTAAATGAGCGTGGAGGTGTTTGTTGTTGGATGTTGGTGAATTCTTCACAACTGTCACTTAAGAAGCAATTCAGCTGCATAAGAACACTGTGAATCTGGGCCAGAGTTTAAGAAATGATTCATGAATGAGGCCCAATGTTGCTACTAAACCACTGCATACTGCTACTACTACTACTACTACTACTACTGCTACTGCTACTGCTACTGCTACTGCTACTACTGCTACTGCTACTACTACTACTACTACTACTACTACTACTACTACTACTACTACTACTACTACTACTACTACTGCTACTGCTACTACTGCTACTACTACTACTACTTCTACTACTGCTACTACTGCTACTACTGCTTACTACTGCTACTACTGCTACTACTGCTACTACTACTACTACTACTACTACTACTACTACTACTACTGCTACTACTACTACTACTACTACTACTACTGCTACTACTGCTACTACTGCTACTACTGCTACTACTACTACTACTACTACTGCTACTACTGCTACTACTGCTACTACTACTACTACTACTGCTACTACTGCTACTACTGCTACTACTGCTACTACTACTGCTACTACTGCTACTACTGCTACTACTGCTACTACTGCTACTACTGCTCTACTACTACTACTACTGCTACTACTACTACTGCTACTACTACTACTACTACTACTACTACTACTACTTCTGCTACTACTTACTACTACTGCTACTACTACTACTACTTCTACTACTACTCTGCTACTACTGCTACTACTACTGCTACTACTGCTACTACTGCTGCTACTACTTATTACTACTACTACTGCTGCTGCTGATACTACTACTACTACTACTACTACTACTACTACTACTACTACTACTACTACTACTACTAACTTCTACTACTACTTCTAGTACACTGTGCCACCTCTTCCACTAAAATATTCTAGACAAAGCAATAACATTTCCATGGAGACGAACAGGTGGCATCTGCTCCACTAGAAATGTTACGCAATGCAGCTTTAAATCACACCAGAAGTCGTGTAAACAGACGCACAGCCCACCCACACTCACCTTTATTAAGCAGAGCGGCCGTGGCGGGATCCTGCACTAGAGACAGATTATTCCTGGAGTAATTCTTCTGGAAAACCTTTTTACGGAAAGCGATGAAGAGGATGATGAGGGTGACGATGACGAAGAGGACCACAGCGATGCCGATCAGCTCCTCCTTCCCGACCATGGCGTGCCCGGCCTGCATGTCCGGCACCACCACGGGCCGAAGGGAGCACCTCTGCCCCACAAACCCGGCCGTGCAGTTGCAGTAGAAGGACCCGTGGGTGTTGACGCAGACGCCCCCGTTCTCGCACTCGCCCTCCGGGTTACTGCGGTCGCACTCGTTTACATCCTCCTGGCACCTACAGAAAGAGAAGAGCGACAAAATATTTATTCCTCTTATTCTAGTTTTTAGTTTAAAGGGTCCATGTTACGCTGTTTTCTGATCTGTTATAATGTTGTTTCCTCATCACAAACAGACCTGGAGTTGTGTTTGTTTCACTCACACACGTTTAACACACAAATCCTTCTTCTCTAAAACAGAAAACACTCTGCTCCACCTTGTGATGTCATTGGTAATACAGGAAGTACTCCACTGTGTTTTTAAACTCCATACACCTTCAATAGAATCATTTTTATCATAAGATAAGATAATCCTTTATTGTCTCCCATGGGAGAAATTTGTCTTGGGACAGGGGGTAACATGCTTTATCAAAAAACAGGACAACACAACACAAAGCAGCACATAAACAAACACCATAGAACAAAGTAAATATGAGACCAAGTCTGACCACGAGTGATGCACCAACACGACCTTTAAACTATTCTTAACAGGCAAGCGCTTGCATTTCTTGTATTCTATTAATTATTGCACATTCCCTAAGCCTATGTGCAGTTTTAATTATTGCACATTCCCTAAGCCTTTTATAATTATTTTTTAACTGCACTATCTGAGTTTAGCAGATTAACAGCTAGTGGCACAAAAGAATGTTTGAATCTGTTCAGTTTACAGTTTGGGATTCTATATCATCAGGAGCTTAACCACACGGGAGGAGCTCGGAGTAGAGCCGCTGCTCCGCCACGTCTAGAGGAGCAGCTGAGGTGGCTAGGGCCCTGAGGAAGACCCAGGACACGCTGAAGGGACTATATCTCTGGGTTGGGCTGGGAATGCCTCAGGGTCCCCCCCACGGAGGAGCTGGAGGAAGTGTCTGGGGTGAAGGAAGTCTGGGAGTCCCTGCTTAGACTGCTGCCCTCGTGACAAAGCCCCGGATAAGAGGAAGAAAATAGATGGATGGTATTTGTTTCATTTCATCTTTGGAATTGCCAAACTCTCCCGAACTAAAGGCAAAAGGAGCTGTTAACTTGAAAACTACCGCTTCATGACATCACGAGGTGGAACAGAGCATTTTAAGCTTTGGAGATGTAGACAGACTAATAATAAGTGTCCACCACCTGCTTGTTTCCATGGAGATTTTATCGCTTTGCTTGGAATGTTCCACAGCACAGACCCACATTTAGAGTTTCAGCCAAAGCCAGCCAACAATTTTGTACGCCAAACTGAGCCGCCATCTCATAAAGTTTGGTTGAGCTAGAATGATGTGCTTATAATAATTCTAATAAAAGGAAAAGAAGAACACTCCTCATAAATGTCACTGATGGGTGTAAAGTCCCATCCAGTGATCTTCTCTGCCGCTCTGAGCACACGCTGTAGAGCTTTCCTGTCCTGGGCTGAGCAGTGGCCGTACCACACTGTGATGGACTGGGTCAACACACTTTCCACTCCACATCGATAAAAAGACATGAGAGCAGTGAGGCCTAGTCCAGCAGCCTCGAGTCTCCTCAAAAAATACAGACGCTGGTGGGCCTTCTTAACAATGCTCGCTGCATTAGTGGACCAAGTTAGGCTGTGTGTATTGTATTTTGTCAAGTGTTATATTCTATTGTCTTTAATTTAAAAAAAAAAGAAAAAAAAAAAGTTTATTGGATCTAGAAATGATGGAGCCAGAAGTGCCCCCATGCTCACTTGCTTTTTGGAAAGTACCAGGTAGCAGGTCAATTATATCCATTATATACTGTGTCTAAAGTGTTGGGAAGGTGACTTTTAAAATGTATTCCCCTACAGATTACAGATTACACACCCCAAAATGTAGTCTGTAACATAATCCATTAAATTCCTTAAAGTGAGTAATGTAATCTGAATACTGATAAAAGACATTAAAAAGCCCAGACTTTACTTAACCGTATTAAAAATATTATTGATAGAAGAGGAGGAGACACGGTCCACGCAGCATGATTTAGTCCTGGTTTTAGTCCTGGTTTAGACCTGGTTTAGACATGGTTTTAGTCCTGGTTTTAGTCCTGGTTTAGACCTGGTTTAGACCTGGTTTTAGTCCTGGTTTTAGTCCTGGTTTAGTCCTGGTTTGGTCCTGGTTTAGACATGGTTTAGACCTGGTTTTAGACCTGTTTTAGTCCTGGGTTAGACCTGGTTTAGATCTAGTTTAGATCTGGTTTTAGACCTGGTTTAGATCTAGTTTAAATCTAGTTTAGATCTAGTTTAGACCTGGTTTAGACCTGGTTTTAGTCCTGGTTTAGTCCTGGTTTAGTCCTGGTTTAGACCTGGTTTAGACCTGGTTTTAGTCCTGGTTTAGTCCTGGTTTAGACCTGGTTTAGACCTGGTTTTAGTCCTGGTTTTAGTCCTGGTTTAGTCCTGGTTTGGTCCTGGTTTAGATCTAGTTTAGATCTGGTTTTAGACCTGGTTTAGATCTAGTTTAAATCTAGTTTAGATCTAGTTTAGACCTGGTTTAGACCTGGTTTTAGTCCTGGTTTAGTCCTGGTTTAGTCCTGGTTTAGACCTGGTTTAGACCTGGTTTAGACCTGGTTTTAGTCCTGGTTTAGTCCTGGTTTAGTCCTGGTTTAGACCTGGTTTAGACCTGGTTTAGTCTTGGTTTAAAACCTGGTTTAGATCTAGTTTAGATCTAGTTTAGACCTGATTTAGACCTGGTTTAATCTTGGTTTAAAACCTGGTTTAGATCTAGTTTAGACCTGGGGATACAGCCCGAAATGTGAAAACAGGAACATACCGCCATGTAATCCATTTATTTCAACAAAGTAACTGTAATCCAATTACCACTCACTGAAACAGTAACTGTAACTGAATACAGTTACTCATAATTTGTACTCTGATTACATAACTCCAGTAGATGTAATCAGTTACTCCTCAACACTGCGTATCTAAAACAGGATTATAACACTTTCTAAACAGACTAAAGACTTAAACTAAAAGCTGGAAGACTCCTGAGTTCCAGTTCCAACACAGACTGTCTGACATCTCTCTACAGCCGTCAAATGGGACCACACAATCTGACCCGCTCAGAGCAGACAGGTCATTCTTTGTGGTGGATGTCAATATTCAGGCCGTGTATTGAGAGTCCGCTGCTGTCGCCGTGTTCAGTGCATCAGAAGGAGCAGTCTTTTCTTTAGTGGAGCATTACGAGGCCGTGATAAGAGATCACTGTGATAAACCCGGAGCGCATTCAGCATCAGGCCTGGACCGGCGCCACCGAGACTTTAGACTTTATTTATTTATATTGGACTGCATATAGAAGAACTGTGTCTGAATACTGATGAGGGGAGAGAAAGAGAAAGAGAGGGAGCGAGAGGGAGAAGGAGGCTGAGAAGTGGTGAAGTGAAGCTCAACACTGCCCCTGTGTGGTCAGAAACTAGAACTGCAGGTGCAAAAAGTAATTCTTGAAACTGATATTTGCACTACTGCTTGACTTATAGAGGATGACAGTCATAAATAAGTACATCTACAGGCTATTTATTCTTAAAGCAACACTATGTAACTTTCTGGATGTGGCACATTACCTGCATTATTCCACGCATGAAACGGAAAATTAAAACCATACTTCGGAACATTCACCATGGACTGTTTCATGCTACACTGCGGAATATTAGTGTATAGCCAAAGAAACATTTCCATAGAAACAAGAGGGAGGAGGCCCTTCTTCAGGCCAAGTACGAGTAAAGTTTGGGGAGATGCAAGCCTGCTCACTATAAGAACACATGTTTTGTTGTGTTTTCAGTGTAATAGAAACAAACATGAGAACAGCATTCTTTTTATATGTCTATTTGGCTAAAAAGTGACATGGTGGGGCTTTAATTGCAACTTTTTTTAGAACTATTTCTTTTCAGAAGCTCTTTCAAACATCTTGATTTACTGAAACTTAAATATTATACCTGCAACCTACTATAAATTTCCAGTAAATTCTTCATGTGGTATGCTGTTTGGTTGAATATATTCACCAAAATATCTTTAAAGTTTCATTGTGTAACTTTTCTGGTGGAGGGTCTGTCAAATGCTTTTTTTCCATGGAGATGTTCTTGCATTGTCTGGAATAGGGATGGGTATTCGATGAAATTTTCTTAATCGATCGTCGGAAGAATTAACTATCGATTAATCATTAACGTTTTTATATTAAAATGATCATCATTATTATTACTATCTGCACTACTAATCTAAATAAATAAATAAATAAATTCAACTTTACGACATATAAACCGTAACCACTCTAGAGCCACATCAGCCCGTTTGACATTATTATGTGTTTAATTCAGTTTTGCGCAACTCTCACAGAAACCAAAACTTAAAACTGCATCGCTAATTTGCGTAAACTAAGTGAAGATAAAACTACCAGCTCTTGTGTCGCCGATGCAGTTCAATTTCTGTAGGATTAAAAGACATGACTCAGTGGAATACAGGTTAGTGTGACCATATTTGCGTTTGTCAAAACCAGGACACCGTACGGGGGGAGGGGGGCGGGGACTCGTCATCGACATTGCGCGACTCTCACCTGGCAAATATTTTTCCCACTGGACACCGAAACATATGTGCTGCTTTATACACTGTGCACATGGACTCACACTTGTCCTGAACACAACGGAAAGCGTGGAATTTCTTGTACAAGTCATCGTTAAATAAACATTTGTGCTTCGATACGTTGCAGACTGACCCACTGTTTGTGTCTCGTTCCTTCTGATGCAGAGACACATGTACACACCCTGTTTGGTCACGACTACACACAGCAACCTACATTTGGTTTGTCGATTAAAATGAACGTAATCGATGAAATTCTTAATGATCAATTATCGATTAATCGACTAATCATGCCCATCCCTAGTCTGGAATGTTTCACAGTATGATATTAAACCTTTCTATCTTCATAGAGACCAGACCAGACCAGGTTACAGGTCAGATCAGGTCAGAATGCCAGTTTTTCTAAGTATTTTTGAGCTGTAAAACCACCTGTAATTGAATAAATGTAAAGTAGAACTGTTTAATGTCATACTGCGGAACATTCCAGGCAGATCCAGAAAAATAATGGCCAAAACGTTACATAGCGCATCTTTAAAGAATATATGTTGTAATGTTTTGAACCCAAACTCACGTGAGGCCCTTGAAGCCCCTCCTGCAGCTGCAGAGGAACGCGCTGCCGATGGTTTTACACACTCCTCCGTTCTGACACGGGTTTGGCACACAGGCAGTGATCTCCAGCTCACAGCGCCCCCCGGTGTACTGAGGGCTGCAGGTGCACGAGAAACCTGGCACAAACAAAACGAAACAAGTTTACTGATCACACAAGTCACAAAACTTACAGGAATTATATAAAAAATAATACTTTGTGTTCTAAATGTGAGAAAAATATCCACAGACAAATAAACCATGAGCTTCATCAAACACTGCTGAGGACAAATTTGAATATATTAACATTTCAAATACTTTTTCAGGGATATTTTTACCTATATATAAGACTAATGGGTGAGTAAAAAGTAGAAGGGTAGAATTCACATTTACATAAAAAGTCTTGTCTTATTGTTTTATCTGAAAAAGCTTTTATAGTTAAATTTACTCTACTAATTACTTTAATAGCTTACAAATACACTTTACTTGGAAATATAAACCAGTTTCAAAATCAAAATGTTTCCGCTCAAATCTTATAAAGCGCAGATGTTGTGCAGTTCTGTGTCTGACCTCCAGAGGGCAGTGTGGTGCAGCTGCCTCCGTTGCGGCAGGGCTGGTTCCCGCAGGGGTCGGGGTACAGGATGCAGCCGAGCTTGAGTTCGGTCAGGCCCACCACCTCTGCGTACCGGGAGCGCTTGTTCTGCAGAGGGAGCTCGTTGTTGTTGAGCATCACCGAGTCCAGGCAGCCCTGAAAGCCCTCCAGCACCCGAGGGTCCTTCTGTGACACCACCAGGCCGCGGGACGACGGGTGCTGCACCTGTGGGTCAGAGGGTGATGTTAGAGCTTGTTGATTTCCTAGTACTATTGCTTCTTCTGTACTTACTATTACTTTTGATACTACATATACCAAAAACACAGATACAGTACTGTTTCCTTAATATACAACTACTAATCAACTAATACTCAAACTACATGGTTAACAGTTCTATTAATGCCAACTACTACTTCTAGTGTTATTAAGAATGTTACTACTTCTATTGTTACTACGACAACTACTACTTCTATTGGTGCTACAAGAACTATTACTTACTATCATTATGACAACTACTACTTCAATTATTATTACGACAACTACTACTTCTACCATTACTATTTCTATTGCTACTACAACAACTACTACTTCTATTGTTACTACGATGAGTACTACTTTTATTGTTACTTCGACAACTACTACTTCCATAGTTACTATGACTACTACTTCCATAGTTACTACGACAACTACTACTTCCATAGTTACTACGACAACTATTTCTATTGTTAATACAACAACTACTACTACTTTTGTTACCACGACGAGTACTACTTCTGTTTTTACTACAACAACTACTACTTCTATTGTTACTTCAACCACAACTACTTCCATAGTTATTACAACATCTACTATTTCTATTGTTAGTACAACAACTACTACTTCTATTGTTACTACTACAACTACTACTTCAATTGTTACTACAAAAACTACTACTTCTGTTGTTACTACGACAACTATTACTTCCATTGTTACTTCGAAAAACGACTTACTATCATTACTATGACAGCTACTACTTATTATCATTACTAGTACTAATTCTACTACTAGTTACTACTGTTACTCTTATTGTCACTACTAAACACAACATAATATTGCTACTTTATATACAAAAATACTAAAATTGAGTAGTAATTAGTACATTGTTCCATGTTTTCCAGTAAAATGAATACTACTGAAATCTACAACGTAAAGAAAAGGAAAAAGAGGAGCCTCACTCAAACATTCTTTCTCTTCTTTTTAAAAAATTTCCATCCTTACCCTCTTATTCTTCTTTTCTGTTGTATTACTTACCCACTCACACACACACACACACACACACACACACACACACACACACACGTACACACACATAAGAAGAACAAAAGCCATTCTTATTTTCTCACCATCCCTTTCAAACCTTGATTGACGCTCGCTACCCCGTCAAGTCAAAATGTCTAACGTCTTTTACAGTTTGTATTGTTTCTAATATCACAAAAAAAAGCCGAAAGAACCAAAGAACTAAAAATATAAAACTATTTAGCGCAAAACAAGAGCCTAAAGCAGGATTTAGCTAAAACTAGGATGAACAGATCTTGTGAATCTTTACCAGAGCTCCAAAGTAGATGGTCTTGTCTGGTCCGAGGGGGGCGTAGAGGGGCCCGCGCCGCTGCTCCACGTAACTGTCGTCTATGGACAAACTGCTGACGTTTCGGCTGAGCTCTAGCGCCACCGTGTGCCAGCTGCCGTCGTTGATGGGACGTCCCGAGATCCCCAACAGGTCCGGAGTGTCCCCCGATCCGGACGCGCAGGCCAACTGGAACCACAGCTTTCCCTCCTCCAGCTACAAACACACAGTCAGTGATACAGCAGTTACCATGGTGACACAATGAGACAAACATGTTTCAAAGATGTATTATGTAACTTTTTGTTTGGGGTCCGTCACCTGCTTGTTTTTATAGGTCTTTTGTCATTACTCTGCCTGGAATGTTCAATTACAGGTGGTTTTATAGCTCAAAAATACCTAGAAAAACAAGCACTCTGACTGTGAGCGGGGTCGCCTCTCCACAGATCTAACCTGTAGCTTGGTCTGGTTTAGTTCCAACATTCCATTTGACAGACCCTCCACCAGAAAAGTTACACAATGCACCTTTAATTTTGCCTGAAACTCAAGAAAATACACCAAATGGATTTAAAGAGCGCATTTTCAGGAGCCTGTTGTCCTTGAGTAACAGAGCTTCTGACTAGGGTTGTAACGATATCCAAGTCTCTCGATACGATATCGTCACGGTATGAACCTCACGGTACGATATTTATTGCGATATCATGGGAAAGCTCACGATATAATTGGGAGGCTCACGATATTAGGATATTATCCATAATAACAAGACTAACATTCTAACATGTGATGACCAGTCACTTGGTCCAACATTTATTGTCATGTTCTAGGGATGGAACGATATCCAAATCTCTTGGTACGATATTATCTCACACCAAACTTATCCATAGGTTCTACCCAACTAAAACTTTAATCAAAAATAGATTTAAGAAAAATATTGATTCTGAATGTAGCTTTTGTAAAGAATGTCCTGAAACTGTTGTGCATCTGTTCTGGAACTGTCAAACTGTAGTCATTTTTTGGCAGAAATTGTGTGACTATATTCATAATTACATTGATAAACACTTTATTTTGCATTGGAAGAATGTATTATTTGGCTTGTTTGATTCTCATTTACAAAAAAGTTCGATCTACCCAATTAATCTCTTATTATTGATGTCAAAGTATCATATCCACTCGTGTACATTTTCTGGTAAAAGGCCAACCTTTGTTGCTTTCTATAATAGTTTCAGACAATACACTCTTTCAATTTAATTTTCCGAGGAACAGAAGGCAATCGATACTGTAGAAATCTGTACAGCTTTGAATGTTTTCACTTGAACTCTGACCCCCCAGTGTGAAAGTATAGCGTTTCCCCCTTTTCTGTCCTCTTTTATTTCCCCCTCCTTTCTTTTTTATTACTTTACTATTTATTTTATTATTTGTAAATTTTGTACGATGCAGTTCTTGAATGTAAAACACAGTTCTTTGTACATTGCATTATGTACACACTGTTTATTTTTCAATAAAAAAAAAAAAAAAAAAAAAAGATATTATCTCACGGTATGATGGTTTTTGCAATATTTGGAAGAGGCTAATAATTAAAGATGCAACACTTTTTTGCTTTTAAAACACCTTGACAAGATTTTGATGTGAATTATTACCGTCATAGTCCCAAGAATTCAAGTAAAAAACATTTCTTTATGTTGTCTGTGCAAAAATGAATCATGGGATATGAAGTTCTCTGTTTATAAGCTGTAGCTACATTAAAACCATGGATTTAAGCAAAGAAACTTGTAATTCGATATATTGTGACAGCCCACGATATTATTGTGAGACTTGACGATACGATATCACAATATTTCGGTTATTGTTAAATCCCTACTTCTGACAGAGCAGTGCCTACAGTTAGCTTCACACTCCCAGAGAATGTGAATGATATCTGCTGTATTCAAGATTTCACCAGTGAATATAAATTGCAGCCTGTATTTTCCTGTTACGGATATCATTTTGAGGACGTTTTAGCATTTATAAATGAACATCAGTGTTGACTGTTTATTGCTTTGACAGGAGTCCTATTTTTACATCACTTGAAACCCACGGATACATTGAGGAAAAAATAACATTACTGGGTTCGGTTTACGCCAAATTGCCTTGGACGTAATAGGTTTATGTTTAATAATTATAATCCATCAATCCAATTTCCTCCTCTTTATCCAGGGCTGATTTGCAGAGGCAGCAGATGGCGTTCCCAGACCAGCCGAGAGGAACAGTCCCTCTACTGTGCTCTGGGTATTTATATATTGTATGAAGTTTTGGTATGGGGAAAAAGTATGGTGGAGTAACATGACTTAAGATGCTCACTAAAGTCATCTAAATATAAGGTCAACAATGAAGTACTCTATACAATCACTATAGGTCCTCTGTTACCATGTTAGAATGTCCTCAAAAACAGACCTGGAGTTGTCTTTTGTTTCATTCACACGTTTGATTAACTCTGCATTATTAGTCTGTCTACATCCCCAAAGCTCAAAATGCTCTGTTCCACCTTATGATCTCATGAAGAGGTAGTTTTCAAGTCTACCTTTTACTTTTTGTTCAGTAAAGATGTGATTTCCAGGGCTAAAATGATCCAATTGATTCTAGTGAGGGTCTATAGAGTTTAAAAACACAGTGAAGCACTTCCTGTATTACCACATGACATCACAAGGTGGAACAGAGTGCTTTTTGGTTAAGAGAAGAGCTTCTAAGTTTGAATCTGCAGGGTTTGTGTGTGAATGAAACAAAACACAACTCCAGGGCTGTTTGTGATGTGGAAACAACATTATACTATAAATCTTAAATAGTGTAATATGGGCCCTTTATGTAACAGGGGCAGCAGTACAGTACTACGTAGTAATAGTAGAAGTACCTTGAGCACGGTGCAGGGTTCAGTGTGAGTGTACATGATGATTCCTTTGTTCTGCAGAGTCCTGATCCTCAGACTCAGCTTCAGCTCCGTCTGCAGTCGATCGGTCACTTTGTATTTGATGTAACTGTTCCCAGAGAAACTCAGAGAGGACTGGCCTGTTGAATAAAATATAACAGAAATAAATACATACAAAAATACACTTTGCAATTCTAGTTTTCTATTTTTCACATTCAAAGCACTGTGTCTTGTGGCGCACCTGAACACTCTCCCAGTTTCCCCGGTGGACACTGACAGGCGTAGCGCCCTCTGGAGGCCTCTATGGAGATACACTGCATATCAGCGGGGCAGTTCTGCTCCTCACACTGTTCTGATAGAACGGCACAGCTGGCGTCTGAAACCACAGGGACACAGAGTTTGTCATTTACACAAAAAGAGCCTCTCTCTAGGCTGTGTTTTCCTTCCATCTCATGTGGAAGAGAAATACAGAACAGCATAAAACAAATTCTTCCAGCACCTCAGATTACTGTTCTGCACTTCACATTTTTATAATAAGTAAATTAACTATTAGAGGGGAAAAAATAAATGATCACGTTAACTATAAGAGAGTCCATTTGCATATTTTCCATACATTTGAATATCATCAGGTGAGATTGAATTAGGATGTGGTAGGACATTGTGGTAAATAACCAGGGAACAGGACAATTGTGTTATAGATGTGCAAATGAATATGTACGACAGAGCGGACTGTCAATACTATTAGCCAGCGGGGGTCAAAGGTTCATTTGTATATTCAATTTGACGACCTCGTTAATGAACTGAACGTGAACATTTCAAAATGACTGATTCTTACCGGTGCAAGTGCAGCGGGAGGTGCGGTGAAACCTGGGTGATACAAAGCTCACCCGCGGGGTGCTGTAGGTTGCCAGATTGTGGGAGTCCAGGGTGATACTCTGCTCACACTGTGCCCCTCGACAGTCCAGACCCGAGCAGTTCTTATCCAAGATGGCCGACACCCTGAGCACCTCCTCCAGCCTCCTCCGGGATGCGCTCAGCTTCTGGGTGAGGAAGGCGGCTTTATAGAAGCCCCCCGCACCGGTCTCCACGGCCAACAGCATGTCCAGCTGAGAGGTGCCCCCCACAGGCTGCAGACTGAGCACGTGCACGATGTCCCGAGGCTGAGAGGCCGCTGCTTTCTGCAACACCTGGAACACAGCAGAGGTTAATAGAGAATAAAATTGTGTTTTTAGTAGAGAATATAAGGCTTTTTCTATTTCAATTGAGAATTTAGATCATTATTATTTATTGTGAGTTATACAGACTACAGAGATACTTTACTTTGCATTGCATTGCATGACTAAAAACTATTTTACTTACACATTTCTTGAGTGAAGTTACTGAAAACATCTAATTCTAAATCATCTTCTTATTAGTTACTGGTACTGGTTTTTTGTTTTTTTTTACATTGTGCACATTATCGACAAGAAAAACTAAATCTTAAATCTACAGCCAGGACTCTGCTGGTGTAGGTTAGAAGCTGTGCTGTGATGTTTGTAATGTTCTCTGGGGTTTCTGGTACTCTGGATAGAGATCATTTAATAATATCTTTAATACTTGTTTGCCTCCTCACCTTTAAGACACTCTTGAGATACGATGCCACAAACTCTCTGGGCTGCACGCTCTCAAACCTCACGGTGACGGCCTCTCGCAGCATGTCGGGGGTGGCCTGCTCCACGTGCACGCTCACGGCCACGGGCACGGCAAAGCGCCCGTCGCTGACACTGGCGTTCAGCGCGTACCGTCCGGCGTCCAACCCTCCCAAAGCGATGATCTTTCCGTCTCTGGGGCTGATCTTGAACAGGCTGCGCTGGGCTGGGGGGGCGTGGCCAAAAGTCAAAGCGTCGTACGGGTCGGCGTCGGTGGCGTGCAGTTGACCTATGACCCCTCCTGGAAACTCGTCCTCCATAGTGATGATGTGCACCTCCAGAGGCAGAGCTACGGGGCGGTGCAGGCTCTCCTCGATCACCCGCACGGTGAGGGGGGAGGTGGAGGAGAGGCGGGGCTTTCCAGAGTCAGATACCTGAAAGTAAACAGTGAGGAAGTTAAGAAAAGAAAACACTTATGTCTACCTAAATTGACTATTAATAGAATATATATTTATGTTGGCCCTAATATACTATGCTTAAAGTGGTTCTTTTGTATAGATCAAAAGCACATAGAGGTTTATATGATCAACTGTGTTTTCCAATTAGTGGAACAGAATGGAGGCTGTCCTTGAATCAAGTTATTGAAAATCTGATGAAAGATGAATTTACTTGTTTTATTTGTACATATGGGCCTAATGGTGAGTTATTTGTACAAATCAATCAAAAACAAATCAAATGAGGATTTAAAGCGTATAGTCACTTCTGTGCTGTGTAAAATGTTTATTTGACATAGAACAGTCTCTCTCTCTCTGTGTTTACCTTGATCTGCAGCACATACTCGGTGGCCAGGTCTCTCCTGAACACCTGATTGGCTGTGAGGGTACCGTCTCTCTCCAGCACGAACTCGCCACCCTCGTTCCCCGACAGGATGTGGAAGTCAAAGGGCGGTCCGTTATGGGAGGAGTCCAGGTCCACCACAGACAGCTGAATGATGCTGGTGCCAATGGGCTTGTTCTCCTGACAAACACAGGGCCATGACAGTGAGCAACAGCCATGTGTTTAATCAGCGGGGATAAGGGCTAATGCCTTGAGTGAGTAGTACAACTACTGCAATACTGAATTAAATTAACATTTAGTTTGAAATCACTCAGAGTATTTGTAATGTTTGAACAACAGTTTTACACAGTGCTGAGTACATTAGACATATTTATTTCTCTACAGAGAACATTTCATCATTGAAATAATTGGAGCCATAGAGATTTATATATTTTTTTCAATTTGATTTAATTTATCTGCCCCAGAGGGAAATGCTATAATAATGTGAAATGCTATTGTAGATTTAATATAGCTTTTTAAAATAACACTTTTTACCACACACTTCTCTCCAAGGAAATATGGAATGTTCCACAATATGGCATTAAACTTGTCTCTCTTCATGGAAATGCAGGTGGTGAAATAGAGAAAATGATACTAATTTAACAGATTATAGACTATAGATTATAGATTAAACTGTACATGACTGAACTCTCAGACTTTTAAGAGCAAAGCTGAAGCACAGGGAAGGTCAAGTGCAGTAACAGGAATAAACACAAAAGCAAGTTTATACATTAATTTCATGAAAGGTCTGATATGTTCATATGTGTGTGTATGTGTGAATGTGTGTGTGTGTGTTGTCTTTGGTGCTGGTACCTGTATGACCGCAGTGACATTGGCCGGAGAGAAGGCCGGAGCGTTGTCGTTGATGTCTGAGATGTCGATGGTTACTGTTACCGTGGACGACAGGGGCGGGGCTCCGCTGTCCAGAGCACGTACCGCCAGAGTGTAACTGGGCACCTACAGAAGAACACAGAAACATGTACTTCCTGTTCATTATGCTTTATGTTACACAAGTAGAACATTAAATGAGTGTCCAGAAGAGGGCAGTAAAGGTCTTCTCACAGCACCTCCTACAGTTACAGCCTGTACAAAAATAATTACAAAAGGGAATTAACATTGATAAAACATTGCATTATAAAATGTAACCAATTTAAAATGAGCAGATAGTGATAAATACTTGAAATAGCTGCACTGCTAATGTCTGTATTTACACTTAAGAACTCCTCTTGAATCTTAAGCTGCAGAAGAAGCACAGCACTTATACGTGTGCAGGATCTTTGCATTTTAATGGAGATGTTTACATCTTTCACTGACACTAGCCTCTTGAATTCCTTATTATCCAACTTCCTCTTCTCCTCATCTATACTTTAGTGATTTTACTGCTGTATTTCCTCTGCACTGGTACTATCTTACCCTGTAATTTAGCAGTACTGTCCTACTTCTTGTTTCCAGACACAGAGTTAAACTTCTGATCTATGTTCTCATGTCGTTTCCTCATCACAAACAGACTTGGAGTTGTGTTTTGTTTCATTCACACTTGTTTAACACACAAACCCTGCAGATTTAGGCTGAGTTCTTCTCTCAGACACTTTGCCACTGGCGCCCCACTGTGGCACCTGATTTTCCCAGCGGTTTCCCATCCAAGTACTAACCAGACTCCAAATACATTCTTTACAAGCTTTACTGATGCAACAAACACTCATCTGCATCATATCCTGCTGGATCTACCTCTCTCTTTCATGTCACATTATTGTGTCACTGCTGTAAGTACTTCACAATAGAGTATTATGTTTATACACTATTGATTTCTGTATTTGAAGTATTTACTGTACGCTTTATGAACTCCAATAATACTGTAACTACGCTTATTGTAAATGTAATTCTGTTGTTACTTGTGGCGATGACAATAAATCCTTGAATCTATAAAGCCGTTTTCGAGCCTCTCAGAGTAAAGAGTGCAGTTTGTTGGTACAATTTACACACATTTACACAAATAAAAATACTTTACACTATGGTTAAAGTATAAGTTAAAGATGCATTACGTAAACTTTCTG
This sequence comes from Boleophthalmus pectinirostris, assembly GCF_026225935.1. Taxonomy (NCBI): domain Eukaryota; kingdom Metazoa; phylum Chordata; class Actinopteri; order Gobiiformes; family Gobiidae; genus Boleophthalmus; species Boleophthalmus pectinirostris. Next base: position 5,893,124 of record NW_026571541.1, on the reverse strand, counting down.
GTGGATTGTTCGACAAACACTTTTCTCCATTGCTTTGTCTGGAATGTTTCACAGTATGGCATTAAACCTTTTTTATCTTCATAGAGACCAAAGCAGAGCAAGTTACAGGTTAGGTCTGCGGAGAGGCGAGCCTGCTCAGTCAGAATGTCTGTTTTTCTAGGTATTTTTGAGTCATAAAACCACTTGTAATTGAATAGTAAAGTAGTAGAGCAGTTTAATGTCATACTGCGGAATATTCCAGGCAGAGCAGTGACATATCCATAGAAAAGGGTGACCAGATTTTCTAAATTCAAAACTGGGACACACCTGGGTTGGCATGGTTAGTATAAATAAAACTGTACAAAGAACGTGTAACATTGTGCATTCTCGTGTCAGTTATAATCTGAGGGATTTCTGACGCTGCATCTTTTTTTCTTTATGGTCATTTTTAAACACGGATTTGTGTATTTTGTCAGAACAAATGACAATTTATGCTCCTCTTTACTGTTGGCATGGATCAGATTGGTAAAAATTGTGATAGTCCTGTTTAGATCTGATGTAGTCCTGGTTTAGACCTGATTGCTCTTGATTTTAATTATTGTATTGTAATTTTTCTGTTGCATGTTAAGCACTTTGTGCTACATTTTAGTATGGTGCTTATACTAAGTTTGATTGTTCTGGTTTAATCTTAGTTTAGTCCTGGTTTAGACCTGATTTAGTTCTGGTTTAATCTTAGTTTAGTCCTGGTTTAGACCTGATGTAGTCCTAGTTTAGTCTTAGTTTAGTCCTGTTTGAGACTTGATATAGTTCCAGTTTAGACCTGATTTAGTCCTGGTTTAGTCTTAGTTTAGTCCTGGTTTAGACCTGATGCAGTCCTGGTTTAACATTAGTTTAGTCCTGGTTTAGATGCATGTCTCCTGCAGAAAGAGCCTCTGTCCTGTCTGTATCATGTCAGTGTCTTGGAGGATTTCAGCAGATTTCTTCCTAGTTCTGTCAATCAGGTATGACTGGATGTCCGGCTACTGAAATTTGAGATGTTTCTTCTTGTAATTTACACATGCGGGTAAGACGTATCCCCCTCACTAGTGTTCATTTAACATCATAACTTATTTGATCACACGGAGATAAACTATTTGAGTGCACTGACAATATCTCTAGATAGTGTAACAACTTCATGTTAACTCTAGATCCATGTGTAATCGCACAGACAGCGGCATTTTCTGCACTCAGCCTGCATTTATCCGCTGTGTTGCCAAACCATAGACCGTAAATATGAACGGACAATGTGCCAAACAAAGAATTTATCCATATATTTGCCGCATCGTTTTATTAGCAGCAGTAGTGGCTTATAGTCCGGAATTTACGGTATCCCCAGCATGATGCACTGCAAATGATCAATTCTTGTTAGGTGTATTATGTACTAGCATTCACCCAACAGCCAGAAACATAGCAGGATCATCCCACATTCAAAGTATTTTTATGCCTTACTATGCTAATATATACAATACTGCTCTCAATTACCATATAATAACACGGTAAAGCACATTATAATCACTCTTACTATAGATAGATCCTTTCCCCTCTTTTATGTATTTATGTATTTCCAGGTCAGCCTTGTTTACAGTGAGGTATATCTCGTCTCACACTCCACACTCCCCGCTCCTGTTTTATTTTGTTGTTGTGGTTTTTTTTTTTTCCTGGCGAGCTTCATTAACTCAGTTTCATAAAGCAATATGCTCAGACTCAAAATATCCCGCAGCGAACGGACGTGCACGAGCGTGACGGGCGTGCACGTGTATCCGTAGAGTGCACGTGGGTGTGAACTAAAACGCGGCGTGTGAGTGAGCGTACAGTTTGTTAAGCCCGAAGACGAGAGGATCATTATTTATTAGCTGTATATTGGAGATATGAGGGGGCTTATGGTAAAACCGGCGTTGGCTCATTTACTGATGCTGATCTTCTGCCAGAATATATGTGTGTCAACCAGTATAAAGGCACTTTGAATAAGATTTTCACTGTATAATAAATTAAAGCTACAGTATGTAACTCAAGAAAATACTGTAAACTGCAGTAGCTATTTACTGCATTTGAAAATACACCTTGTAAAGTTTCAGTTTCCAAAGCGGTATTGAGGTGTTGGAGCTCCCTCTGCTGTCAGCAACAGGTAGTGCTCTAGTCAAGACAGCAGGAATCGGGACCAAGACCTGTCCGAGACCACAGGGTCCCAAGACCAGGACAAGACCAAGACTTCTGAGGGTCGAGACTGAGACAAGACCAAGACTTTTAAAGATAGAGACCGACACAAGACCAACACTTTTAAACATCGAGATTGAGACAAGACCAAGACTTTTAAACATTGAGATTGAGACAAGACCAAGACTTTTAAAGATAGAGACCGACACAAGACCAAGACTTTTAAAGGTGGAGACCGAGGCAAGACCAAAACTTTTAAAGATCGAGAATGAGACAAGACCAAGACTTTTAAACATAGAAAATGAGACAAGACCAAGACTTTTAAAGATAGAGACCGACACAAGACCAACACTTTTAAACATCGAGATTGAGACAAGACCAAGACTTTTAAAGATCAAGACCGAGACAAGACCAAGACTTTTAAAGATCGAGACCGAGACAAGACCAAGACTTTTAAAGATCGAGACCGAGACAAGACCAAGACTTTTAAAGATCGAGACGAGACAAGACAAGACTTTTAAAGACGAGAGACAAGACGAGACAAGACCAAGACTTTTAAAGATAGAGACGATTTTAAGAGACAACAAGACCAACACTTTTAAACATCGAGATTGAGACAAGACCAAGACTTTTAAAGATCAAGACCGAGACAAGACCAAGACTTTTAAAGATCGAGACCGAGACAAGACCAAGACTTTTAAAGATCGAGACCGAGACAAGACCAAGACTTTTAAAGATCGAGACCGAGACAAGACCAAGACTTTTAAACATAGAAAATGAGACAAGACCAAGACTTTTAAAGATAGAGACCGACACAAGACCAACACTTTAAACATCGAGATTGAGACAAGACTTTTGATCAAGACCGACACAAGACCAAGACTTTTAAACATTGAGATTGAGACAAGACCAAGACTTTTGAAGATAGAGACCGACACAAGACTTTTAAAGGTGGAGACCGAGGCAAGACCAAAACTTTTAAAGATCGAGAATGAGACAAGACCAAGACTTTTAAACATAGAAAATGAGACAAGACCAAGACTTTTAAACATAGAAAATGAGACAAGACCAAGACTTTTAAACATAGAAAATGAGACAAGACCAACACTTTTAAACATAGAAAATGAGACAAGACCAAGACTTTTAAAGATAGAGACCGACACAAGACCAACACTTTTAAACATCGAGATGAGAGACAAGACCAAGACTTTTAAAGATCAAGACCGAGACAAGACGAGAACAAGACCAAGACTTTTAAAGATCGAGACCGAGACAAGACCAAGACTTTTAAAGATCGAGACCGAGACAAGACCAAGACTTTTAAACATAGAAACCGAGACAAGACAAAGACTTTTAAGGATAGAGACTGAGACAAGACCAAGACTTTGAAAGTTCGAGACCGAGACAAGACCAAGACTTTTGAAGGTAGAGACCGAGACAAGACCAAGACTTTTAAAAATAGAAACCGAGACAAGACAAAGACTTTTAAAGATAGAGACTGAGACAAGACCAAGACTTTGAAAGTTCGAGACCGAGACAAGACCAAGATTTTTAAAGGTCAAGACCGAGACAAGACCAAGACTTTTCAAGATCGACACTGAGACAAGATGGAGACCATGGCCCATCGAGACCAAATCAAGATCATCTTTGTCATTTCCTACATTTATTTGTATTTTACAGTTATTTTGGCACATATATATCAATGTTTTTATAAATCTATTTCCATTTAGGCTTAAAATAAGCTAAGCAAACTGCACTGAAACACCTGGCTTCCCTTTTTTTGGACCCTCACTCACAGTTTAAGAACCACTTTTTTAAATCCCACTTCAAATTTACAGAAAACAAGTGAATCAAGTGGTTTTTTTTCAAGTTCATAACATCTAAAGTTACATGATCTTACTGGTTTTGCAGTGATATTGAGCAGCCTCTGCACATTTACTGGTCATAATGAAATATGATCACACTCATCGAGTGTCAGACCTCAAGCCCAAGACAAGACCAAGACTAAACGCCATCAAGACCGAGGCAAGACCGAGTCCAAATGCGCTTGAGTCCGAGACAAAACCAAGACCGTAAAAAAGCGGTCTTGAAGCTACGACACCAGCAACAGGAATGAACAATGGGAAAGTAAGCACATGAAGTCTCTCCACCTTATTCTGCCTCGTCCACTTTTGTCTCTAAACACTCCTATACTCTCCTTTTTGTGGTGGCTCTTCCAGTTAAAGAGGAATCCCATTTAAGTCAATGGAGAATTTGGGAAATGTTTTGCATTTTAAATCTGACATAAAGCAGGTTCATTGGTGTAAAATGTTCAGTCTTCATGAGCACCAAAAGGTCACACTGCACAGACTCTCTGGAGGCTTTAAAATGGACTTATAATCTGTATTGATCTTATTTGCTGTCAAGATCAGCAGCTCCATACACAATAATACAACCCGAATGATGATGGCGACTAGGGCCGGGTATCATTAAAAAGTTGCTGATAGGATACATACCTCGATACATAGGCCACGATACGATACGTTTTTCGATACAGTGCATTTTCAGTTCAATACGGTTTGATACGATATATTTCGAATCAATTTGATTCAGTGAAAACAAAGGCTAAATCATGACTGTGATACTAAAAGTCTATTAAGTTTGTGCAAATGTAATATGAAAAACACAATGCTCTTGGTGATATATCGATAAAGCAGCCCATGATATCGATACTGTATCATCAAGTTACCACGGCAACTTCCAGAATGAGGTGAATAGGCAACGTGAATCCTCGGTTAGAGCCATGCGTTTGTTGTGAACACGTTTTACCACAGGTGATGGTTTATAGGCTGAAGAGAGCAAATGTGCCTGGAATGTCCCACGATATGCATTTAATTTTATGTATCTATGTGGCATCATCACCATTAAACTACAGGCCCGTCTGTGGAGAAGCGACCCTGCTCACAGTATAAATGCATATGGAAGGGTTTAATGGCATACTTCAGAATATACCCCATGGAAACAAACAGGTGCTGTACCCTCGACCTCAACAATAATACTACTTTAGTGACATGAAACTACTTCATGTCACTGACACCATAACAATAAAGCAAGATAATTCCAGTACACCATTATTTAAATAAACAGTATCATTAAAAGACTTGAGCTGCAACAAATAAATAACAGAATGAACCAATAATTAGTCATAGAAGTTTGTTTTTCCAACCTGCTACTTCCATTGTTATCATAAAATAACTGAAATTTCAACTGTAATGCAAAGAAACAGTAGACAGGCTGGTGCTACCTCGTACCTCCACTCAATTTCATTTTTCTCCAGCGACTAGGTCAGGAATCAGAATACACTAGACCAGGAGTGTCAAACTCAAATTCACAGAGGCCAAAATTAAAAACTGGGACTAAGTCGTTGGCCAAACTAAATATTTATTGAAAATTTTCAACAAAATCTTTTTCTCTTCTTTCGAGATATGTAATGTTAAACCTTTTCTTATTAAAATAAATGTTTAATAATAGTTTTGCTTAAACAATGAATCCAGAACAAGCATCATAAAATAAAAACAAATTTTTAAATAAATAATGTCTTTATAGCCGATCTGTAGCCAGTGGGCAGCTCTAATACATATTTGATATGATCTCGCGGGCCAAATACAATTATATTGTGCTCCAAATTTGGCCCCCAGGCCTGAGTTTGACATGTCTGCACTAGACGGTTTGCAACAACCCCGGAAGTGCGAGTCCAGGCACCAGCCAATCAGCGAAGAGCCATAAATTCTGTGTTGGCAACGATTCCCAAGATCGAGGATTTAAAACCCGGAACAAAGAGAATGTTCTGTGAATTTTATCAAGGGGAAAGACGTTATTGCCCTTCTTCCAACGGGATTTGGGAAAAGCTTAATATATCATTAACTTGGTAACTTATATACGTCCAAATAGCAGTGATTGGTTAAATAAAAAAATGACCCGCCTACTGTCGAGCAAGGTCAGACGGTTTCCACGAAGTGAAACCGGTTGATGAATCAGGTTAAAGAAATGGTACGCATGATGAATATTAAGATAAAAAAATACTAGTACAATGTTTCACCTATTGTATGTACAGGTACATCTAAAAAAAAAAATCTATATTTTTTGTCACTGATTTCACAAAGTCAAACCCATACAGCACATTATATACTAGTGGACTCCTGACACATCCTGATTTTCAGAATTTTTGAGAGATGTACCTGGATTGAGATGTACCTGTACTGAATGATAAGTTAGTAATTACAGTGACAGGCTGATAATATAGTGACATTTCTACTGTAGAGTACATTAAACGCTGTTGTGGGTAAGTGAGGGAGCAGGCCAAACCCCACACCACTGCTCCTCGCTCACACTTTGATCCCCGCTCTCTCTCATGAATACTTTATCGTTTCCCATCAAACCTTTCTGAAGATATGAAGCCGGGCTGAACTGAAAGATGAAGGCTCTCCAATCTCGCTTCATGTGTGCACTGGAGCTAATACAGGATCTATATACAGTGTTTAGTAAGTGAGAGCTACACTGAAACTTCAATATTTAGATGGGTGATTTAACAGAGCAGAGTTTAATCAGTGTTCTCTATAAACACAAGACTTCGGACTCGTTTCTGTTCTTTGAAAATGTATGAACCAAATTGGACTGAGTCAGAGAGCAGTACTTCAAAAAGAATGGGGTAATACAGAAAGTAGAGCATTCAAAAATAGAACATGACTGAACATACTGTATTATATTGATTCATCTCATGCTGCAGAATATTACTACATACTGTGGGTGGGCCATGTCTCGGTATTTGAAATATATCAATATATTTTTTAAGCACGAAATGGATTCTGACATATCCTATATGTCGGCTGATTTTGCCACTTTGCTTACCTTCTTTGCCATCACCCCTGCGCGGCCCCGCCTCCTTGATTTTGTGACCCCTCCCCTCACAAGTTGTCTCATTCACTACTCACAACTGCTGTGAATGATGAAAGCTTCTAGCACCACGAGCCTTTTCACCATTTACAGACTCACCATCAGCAGCACATCCTCTGTCACAGAGAGAACACTCATATTCCACTGAGTCCTTTAGTCCGAAAGAAGTTGAAGCACATCAGTGGCACAAGGAGCGAGCTGTTTTTTTCAGCACTTATAGTTTAGGGTTAGCACTGATAGTTTATGCAAATAAGCCATGCGGTTTTAAATTTTGTTTCTGTAAAACAGCTGCATTAAACACATTATTATATTAAACGGGTTGATGTGGCTCTGTAAATAATGTAAAGTTTATTTATGCAGAAGATTTTAATGAATAATCTGCTGTAGTGTAACTTGTACAACAGTGTTTGGAAATGTTGGGTTTGATCTGCAGTGGATTGTGGGAAACCTCACAGCTCCTTACTGCTGGTTTGGGACATGGATCTGTTAAAATAAGGAACTTCCCGAGTTTCCTCTGCTAAAGGAGCTCATGGTTATGGTACACTTAACAGTTGAGTTAATGCAAAGATGATGAGCTTGAGCTGAGTTGTTTTATTTTTGAAAGAAAAGAAGGATATATATATATTATTTCTTCCTTTATTTTACTGTGAAATTCTTATTTTAGTATACAGGTATATCTATCTAACGATCTATCTATCAATCATATATATATATATATATATATATATATATATATATATATATATATATATATATATATATATATATATTATATATAAAAATTATAATTTGGGTCATTCAGTGCATGCTCGTTGGGTCGCCCTTCTGACGCAATCCAGCCGATCCGGCTATTATTTTAGTATACAGGGATTTTTATATCTATCTATCTATATATATTAGTAAAATAATAGCCGGATCGTCTGGATTGCTTCAGTAGGGTGACCCAACGAGCATGCACTGAACGACCCAAATTATCTTTATGAAGACTAAACGTTTACACGATCAAGGAATACATTAATTTGGCTTCAAAATCGGAATAAAGCACCAATTTACTCCAGAATTAAGTTTTAAGTTTAATTCTGAATAATCATTTTCATCAGGAATTGAGTGTTTACATGGTCTTTTTTAAAGCAGAATTATTTTTTTATTCAGAATTAAATTATTTTTATTCAGAATTAAAGCTCTGCTGTAAACATATGACATTAAACAGCGCTACCTTACACTTATTCAATTACAGGTAGTTTTATAGTTTAAAATTCCCAAGAAATTCTGGTTTTCTTCTCCACAGATGTGACTTGTAACATAATCTGGTTTGATCTCCATGAAGATGGAAAATTTTAACGCCATACTGTGAAACATTCCAGACAAAGCAACAACATCTCCATAAAGAAAAGCATTTGACGGACCCTCCAACCAGAAAAAAATACACAATACATCTTTAAGTACTCTACAAATAACAGAATTAGGATTAGTTGGTCTGGGTTTTCCACGGTAAAACGCATCTCCATTTTGCGTAATGCACTTACAAAGCCCCTGCTCCCTCTCCTCTCTGTGTGTCTGAAATGTAAATGTACACAGAGCCTCCAGGTGAAGTCGGATAATTCGCGCCAGGTCACAGCCGAGTCTTTGCCAAACGACAAATGTAACTGCAGATTATAGCAGCTGAAGCTAATTAGCATTAGCGCTAAGGGAGCTGTGTCCAAAGGCGAGACGAGGCTTGGCTGTCTGAGAAACGGGCCCCGCGTAGAAAAATGGCCTTAAAAAACTCTATCTCTTCGGCACTAATGAGTCCTAAATTTGCCTTTAGCCAATCAAATTAAGTGACCTGAAAACAAGCGGAAATGTGTAATCACCATTTGAGAAACAACATGCAGACTGCGCTTTCTAATTGTTGTCTTAAAGTATTATTAGTTTAGCCATGCACTTAGGCTTTTCAAGATGTATGGGGTAAGCTCGTACATTTAGCAGCGCACAGAGGAGAACGTTTTAATTGAATTTCTTTGTAGCAAAAGGAAAACAACAATCGGACGCTGGTAACTTACTGAAATTGTCCAACGTCTAATCTCTCTATCTATGGCTTTCACAATGATGTTGCCATAGCGATTGACAATTTAAAAAGTAAATACTGTATCTTCTGAATGGGAAAAAGTCCTCAAATTGCAGCATGGAGAGCGTAACTTTTTAATTAAATTTCTTTGTAGGAAAAAGGAAAAACAACATTGGACACTGGTAACTTAGTGAAAATACCTAAAATGATCAGGATCAACATAGTGCTGTCGCGATAACCGCAAAAATGAATCACCGCGGTACTAAGAGGCCCAACATCCACTGCGATCACCACACATGACCAATGTGACCCGACCCAGAGTCCTGCACAGGTCCAGTTTTAGAGACAACGGTTAGGGTTAGGGTTAGGGATACATAGGTCACACGCCCGGACCCGTTAACATACCACCCGTTACCGTGCCCGTGATAACCAAGGACTAACCCAGGACTAAACCAGGACTAAACCAGCACTAAACCAGGTCTAAATCAGGACTAACCCAAGACTAAGGTGCGCCCACGTAGACTGTCGGGTGACAGCAGGTGAGTTAAGTGCGCGCCGCCCGATTGAGCTTTGCGGACACCTGCTCAATGTGCTCGTGCTAGGGGTTCTCTCTCTTAAGTCCGCGGGTACCCGACCCGGGGCAGGACTCTGACCCGACCTGGTGCAGGACTCTGACCTGAGCTGCCACAGTGAGAACTGGAGAGATGCAACGACACTTGTTCCAAAGCCAAATGTTACTTCTCCCATGCTACACATGCTATATCCACACAACAACCAAGGTCCATGTGCATCTGCACAACAAGTGCATCATCAGAGAGTTTTCAGAGCTGGTGGAAATATTGTAACTCTGGGGGATGGGGGATGGGGGTGGGGGAGGGGGTGGGATATCAGAAATTCCAGGAGAAATTCCCTAACCATGACAGCCCTAGATCAACGTCTAATCTCTTTATCTGTGGCTTTTCTGAATGATGACAAATAAGGACTGTTGCCATAGCAATTAACAATTTAAAATAAATCTTTTGAATAGGAAAAAGTCTTCAAATTGCAGCATGAAAAGCACAACTTTTTAATTGAGTTTCTGGACACTGGTAATTTAGTGAAATTACCAAAAATGATCATTATAAAATGTCTAATCTCTTGAGTTTCAGAATGATGAGAAATAAGGACTGTTACCATAGCGATTAACAATTTAAAATTAAATACTGTATTATACCTTTGAATGAGAAAAAATTCTCAAATTCTTGCATGGAGAGTGCAATGTTTTAATTAAATTTCTTTGCGGCAAAAGCAAAACAACATTGGACACTGGTAACTTAGTGAAATTACCTAAAATTATAATGTTACAACATCTAATCTCTTTATCTGTGGGTTTCAGAATGATGAGAAATGAGGAGTGTTGCTGTAGCAATCAACAATTTAAAAAATAAAAGCTGTATTTTACGTTATGAGTTGGAGAAAGTCCTCAGATTGCAGCATGGAAAGTGCAACTTTTTAATTGAATTTCTTTGTAGGAAAAAGAAAAAAAAAAGGACACTGGTAATTTAGTAAAATTATCTAAAATTATAATGTTACAAAAATTTAATCTCTCTATCTGTGGGTTTCAGATTCATGAGAAATAAGGACTGTTACTATAGCGATTAACAATTTAAAATGTTTTGAATAGGAAAAAGTCTTCAAATTACAGCATGGAAGGCACACATTTTTAACTGAGTTTCTTTGTAAGAAAAAAAAACAAAAACAACACTGGACACTGGTAACTTAGTAAAATGACCCAAAATGATAATTATAAAAGGTCTAATTTCTCTATCTTTGTTTCAGAATGATGAGAAATAAGGATTGTTGCCATAGCGATTAAGAATTTAAAAGTCCTCAAATTGCAGCATCTTGGGCACAACTTTTTAGTTAAATTTCTTTGTAGTAAAAGGAAAAGAACATTGGACAACACTGTAATTTACCCAAAATGATAATGATACAACATCATCTCATATCTATGGGTTTCAGACTGATAAGGGATAAGGACTGTTGCCATAGCGATTAACAATTTAAAACTAAATACCCTCAAAATGTTGTATATACAGTAACAGGGAGCTGAAACCCAAGAATAAATTTATTATAAGCCATAGGAATCGTTGTATTTGTAATGTTATGCCTTCAACTCAAAATTTTAAAAGTTGGTGCAATGAAATAATAGAGTAATAAAAGTAAATGTGTATGTATTTCTGTTTAAAATTTAGATAAAAATGAACACAAATTAGTATCATTTGAGGGGGTAAATGTGTTGAAAGTATTAAATTTGTTCAAAAATTTCATAACTTTTTATGCTCTTTAACAATTGATCAAAACACTATATTCGTCTATAATAAAATGAAAACAATGACATTCAAATTGATTTAATAAATGGGTTTTTATGGTGAGGTCACATCACAAAGAGAAAATCAAATTTGGGACTGATCTAGGACTAAATTTGGGACTAAACCCGGGCTAGACCTGCACTAAACCAGGACTGGATCTGACCCGAAAGAACTAACTTCATTGAAATTACAACAGGTGGCGCTGCAAAGTATCAGTAAACTCAGTGCATCATGTGTGATCTATGTAAAACCAGACAGTATATAGTTGATAATAAAAGTATACTCACGGTCTCTCTGTCCAGCTGCTTGTTCACTTTGATGACTCCACTGAGCAGATCAATGAAGAACTGGTTTTCTCTGTCTCCGCTCACGATGGAGTACAGCACTGCCCCGTTCATCTGACTGTCCACGTCCTCCGCCATCAGCTGCGCACACACACAAATACAACGTGTGCGTTTAATATCACTTCTATTAAAAAAGAACTAAGTGAAGCCAAAATCTCCAAGAGCATCAAGAACACCGGGCCTTAAGGAAATCACTTTATATTGCGCACCGTGGCAGACTCTGTCCTGCTCAAATCCAGGCTCAAAACGTGTCACTTTGCAAACTGTGTTTTTTATTTTACAGTTATTTTTAATGTTTTGCATGTTTTGATTCTGTTTATTTGATTGGAAAAGCACCTTTGAGCACCTTTAGTGTTGTAAAGGGCTCTAGAAATAAAGATTGATTGATAAAGGCTACGTTTACACTGAAACGAATCACCGTATCACCGTATCTGCGTCCAGACACGTCATTTCTGTGCCCACAAGCCTTCCTTATCCACACAGCTTGGAGCATATTTGTTTATGTTTTACAGAAATGAAACTTAAAAAAAGCATGGCTAATTTGCATTAAAAAAAACAAAACAAAACAGCTCGTTCCTTGTGCACTGATGCGGTTCAACTTCTTTCAGACTAAAGGACACAACTCAGTGGAATATGAGTGTTCTTTCTGTGACAGAGGGATGTTCTGCTGATGGTGAGTCTGTTCTGTGCTTCTATCATGTTGGAGATGGTTCATATTAAACTTTTCAGAGATTATACGTCTGCATGTCGTACACACAGACTGTATATATGAATGGACAGATATTCTAGCCTCTTAGCGTTTTGGTGGTGAATTACTTTGCGGTGCATAGAACTACATCAGAGTATCAGCGTTTTCAGGCATCCACACAGTGTTGGATCAGATCCGTAATCAAATGAATTCGTGGGAGCTGGCAGCACCAGATCAGTTCCGTCTCTGGAGTCATTTTCAATTGGATTAGTGTGAACGAACACTGCATCCACAACGAAAACGTACTAGTGTGGATGGGGCCAAAGATGGATTGTTCCAAGTTGTACAGAGACAGCAGGATGACATGTTGGCGGTGGTAAATTTAAAACAAGTATTTTTAAGCCTATGTTCTATTCAAACAAAGGAATCCCTTGTTGCTGGGTGGTTAAAGCAGTAGAGATAAGTCTTAGAGTATTGTTAGTATTGTTTTTAGTAGAAGTAGTAGTAGTAGCAGAGGTAATAGTAGAAGTAGTTGCTGTTGTAGTGTAATACATTGTTTTGCGACTCTGAGGTGGGTTGCAAGAGATTTTTTTTGGGTCGCCTTGTCATGATCTGCATGTAGGTGTGTGATATACATATACAAATATCTCCGCGTAACCCCCCCTCTGCTCCTTCTTCCCCGTGTACAGAATCTCCTCTCCACATATCCCCCCCGCTCCTCCTCACTTCTTCTCTGTGCACAGAATTTCCAATTTCCGCGCATCCCCGACTACTCACTTTTTCAGCACCGCCTTGCCTAACCAATTTTCTGTGGGAAACTCTTACTGTTTTTCATTGTTTAAGAAATACTACTACTTTTGAGTAATACTAACTGTTCAGTGAGACACGATCACCCAGGCAACAATAAAATATCCTCATTAATGTTCAATAATGGTCACAAAATTTGATTTATGAATTTACTGATTTATGAATAATGTCTATTGACTTGTGTCGTGAAGATTTGTGACTTTTAAAATATGGATCCCCAGAAAAAAAGTTAGAGAGACACTGATGTAATAGTTCTATTTGCAGTTATAGTGGTAGTAACAGTACTACAAGTTGTAATATTACAAGTATTTAATGCCTTATTAGATAGTGTAGTAGTAGCAGTAGCAGCTGTAGTAGCAGCTGTAGTAGTAGTAGTAGTAGTAGTAGTAGCAATAGTAGCAATAGTAGTAGTAGTAGTAGTAGTAGTAGTAGTAGTAGTAGTAGTAGTAGTAGCAATAGTAGTAGTAGTAGTAGTAGTAGTAGTAGTAGTAGTAGTAGTAGTAGTAGTAGTAGCATAGTAGTAGTAGTAGTAGTAGTAGTAGTAGTAGTAGTAGTAGTAGTAGTAGTAGTAGTAGTAGTAGTAGCAATAGTAGTAGTAGTAGTAGTAGCAATAGTAGTAGTAGTAGTAGTAGTAGTAGTAGTAGTAGTAGTAGTAGTAGTAGCAATAGTAGTAGTAGTAGTAGTAGTAGCAATAGTAGTAGTAGTAGTAGTAGTAGTAGTAGTAGTAGTCAGTAGTAGTAGTAGCAGTAGTAGTAGTAGTAGTAGTAGTAGTAGTAGTAGTAGTAGTAGTAGTAGTAGTAGTAGTAGTAGTAGTAGTAGTAGTAGTAGCAGTAGTAGTAGTAGTAGTAGTAGTAGTAGTAGTAGTAGTAGTAGTAGTAGTAGTAGTAGCAGTAGTAGTAGTAGCAGTAGCCTTATACTTATACTGCAGTTGGTAAGTAACATTATTCTGAAGTAGCAGTAATTAGTCCCTTTTATGTGGGTAGTTGTATTAGTAGAGATAAAGGCAATAATAGCGTTTGTAGTTTATACTAGTAGTAGCTCTTGTTGTAGTGTTGTAGTATTTTAGTAGTAGTAGTAGCGCTACCACAAGCTGTAATAATGAGCTGTAGTCATAGTTGATGGTCCAATACCTTATACTGCTGCTAATAAGTAATATTATTTTGAAGTAGCAGTAATTAGTCCCTTTTATGTGGGTAGTTGTATTAGTAGAGATAAGGCAATAATAACGTTTGTAGTTTATACTAGTAGTAGTAGTATTTTAGTAATAGTAGCAGTTTTACAAGCTGTAATAATGAGCTGTAGTCAAAGTTGTAAGTCCAATGCCTTACCGTACTGCTGTTATTATTTATTTATTATTATTTTTAAGTAGTAGTAATTAGTCTCTTTTAGTAGTCCCCATGGGTTGTATATGGTAGCTCTAGTTGAAGTATCATAGCAGTCGCAGTACTACAAACTGCAGTAATGATAGCTGTAGTCATAAGTCCAATGCCTTCTACTCCATCTGGTAAGTAATACCACTTTGAAGTAGCGGTGATTAGCCTCTTTTAGTAGTCCCCGTTGGTAGTATATGGTAGCTCTAGTTGTAATATAATAGCAGTAGCAGTAGTACAGACTGCAGTAATGATGTACGTAAGTCCAATGCCTTTTACTGCTGCTGGTAAGTTATGATTTTGAAGTAGTAGTGACTTAAATTGAGTTCAAATCTGAAACGATTTTTCCATTTTTCACAAAGGTGTTGTGTTTCCCATTGTCTCACATTGGCCATTTGCAGCTCTGGTTTAAGCCCCTCCGTCTCAGAAACACATTAAAAATCAGACCCGCTCCCCCATTTTCCATTCCCCTCAGGCACCTCTCTCCTGAACCCTAATACCACATCCACCTGCTCAAAAGCTCCTCTTCTTCTTTTGTTTCTTAATATGCTGTAAAACAGATCACGCTCTGTTCCAGCTCTGTCGCTGCCCACCTGTGTTTCCACGGTAACAGACACCTGGGCGTTTTACGAGTGAGACTTTGGCGCCGAGAGCGGAGATATTTTAGTCGCATCCAAAGTTTAGTGACTGAGCTGACTTCGTACAAAAGCACTTGCCAATTTGGTTCAGTTGCGTGGTGACACTGGCTGCGGTTACACGAACAGTCCAAATCTGATTATTAAAGGTCCTATATAACACAAAAGACACTGGTGAGCTTTAACATATATGATAATGCTCCTGGAGTTTCATTCACGTGTTTGAGTAACCCTTTATTTTTAGTTGGTTAACATCTCCAAAGCTCAAAATGTTCATTGTTCAAACTTGTCATGAAGTGGCAGTTTTCAAGTTAACTGCGGCTTCTTACATTTAGTTCAGTAGATACTGGCACTTCCAGGGCTGAAATTATCTGAATGATTGGGTAACACTTTATAATAACTACACCTTATTTAGCCTTAATAAAGCATGAACAAAGGCTTAATTAATAATGAACAAAGACTTAATTAATAATGATTCACCGCTTAGTAACTACTTAACTACTACCTTAATTAGCACTTGCACTTAATTTGCCTGTGCTGTAAATAGTTACTCATAATTATTTCATACTTAATTACTCATGAACTAACCATTTGAGCATTTATTAATGATTAGTAAACTATGAGAGAATGATTTACTAATAATACAATGCAATGATCATTCAGGCAGCTGTTATCTGTTAGTTAAATCTTTTGGAGAGCTTTTCTAAAGTGAAGACTAATGATCCTTTATTAAACATTTACTAAGCATGAATCATTATAAGTCTTTGTTCATTATTAATTAAGTCTTTACTCGTGCTTTATTAAGGCTAAATAAGGTGTAGTTATTATAAAGTGTTACCATGATAAAGTTGTGTGGAGATGAAAAACACAGTGGAGATTAAAAACACAGTACTTCCTGTATTACCACATGACATCACAAGGTAGAACGGAGAGAAAATAACCTAAATATGCAAACTAAGAATAGTGTTTGAGCATCAAACATGTGAATGAAACAAAACACAACTCCAGGTATGGTTTTGATAAGGAAACAACATTTTAACATAGATCAGTAAATACTATAGGCTCTTGAACAGATTTTTGGAGTTACACATGTATTAAAATTAGATGTAAACATGTAAATTAGAGGTCTCCAACCTTTTTCCTCTGGTGTGCTACTTTTACAAAATGAAAATACCAGAGAGCTACTAATGTTAGTGGCAAGAAATTTAGTAATAAATATAAGAGCCAGGGTGAGCCTTACATAGGGTACAGCTAGATGTCTATAAAACATAAACCATTATCCATTTGTTAGTGTACAAAATTAGGCATCAAGGTTATACATTTATAATTAAGGCTGTGTATCATTAAGAAGTTGCCGATACAATACATATCTCGATACGCAGGTCATGGTATGATACATATATAGTGCACTTTTGATTTGATACAATATATTTCAAAATTAGGCTAAATGATGACTGTGATACTAAAAGTCTGTGTAAAACCATTTCTTATGCAAAGTTCATATGAAACACAAACATTTTAATCATCAAAACACTGAAAATGTCAAATGTCGAAAATGTGTCGCATAAAAGAGTTTCCTTCCTCTAAACCAAAAAAACTGTAGCTCTGTAACAAAACAATTCAGTAAAATATACCAAAAAATACTCATATGATATATTGATACAGCAGCCTATGATATCGATACTGTATCATCACATTAAACAATACGATATATGAATATTTCAATATTTTTGCACACCCCTAGTTACAATGAAAACAGGCATTTAATCAATCAAAATTCACTTATTTAGCACAATAGGTGTAATTCAGAAATCGTTTGGTGAGTTACTTGGATTGGGGTGGAGAGATACTGAGGAGATCCCGAGCAACAGGTTGGAGACCCCTGATGTAAATCATCAAAACACGGAGGAAGTGAGAGCTTCAGGGTATCCTAGTAGAAGTCCACAACAGGTGCTCAGAAGTTAACATATAGTGTGGATCAGTGTTTCCCAAACTTTTTTCTGGGGACCCATATTTAAGAGAGATATGAAAGATCGTGAAAAAAAATCTAGATCGCGACCCCGTCTTTGGGAAACAATGGTGCAGATGACCGAGCTTATCATGTAAAAACTTACTGTGATAAAGTAAAAATCTGTCAAAACGTCTGAGTCTCTCTGCTGGAATTAGAATAAAAAGTAGTTTAATGGTTTGTCCCATGTCACCATATAACCATTAAAGGATTTTTGTGAGTGCCTCAGACTTGACTTTTTGACAGTTTTTTACTTTATCACAGTAAAGTACAAGCTTGGTCTTCACTTTCAGAAAACAGATAATAATGACATTTTGGTGTGTATATGAACATAGTCACAGAGTTCTTGGGGAAGAACAAGGCAAACCCAATTTAGCTGCCTTTACTCGTGTTTTTTTTTTTTTTTTTTTTTTTTTTTTTTACAGTTAGAGTGGTATGCAGGTTTCTGATATTCTAACACAGTATGACTTGGCTTTAGGGTTAAGCTCATTCTAAAGTGTCACGGGTGTGATCTGACCCTCACCTGCACCACCGCCTCCCCGATGGCGGCGTCCTCGGACACCACGGCGGAGTACACGTCGCGGCTGAAGATGGGCGCGTTGTCGTTGACGTCGGTGAGGTTGATGTTCACCGTGGTGATGGCGCTCAGGGGCGGGGTTCCTCCATCCCGCGCCTCCACGGTCAGAAAGTAGTCCCGGCACGTCTCATAGTCCAGAGGCTGAGCTACGAGGATCGCACCTGAGGGGAGAGAAGGGGTCCGTCACCTGCTTGTTTCTATGGATACGTCATTGCTCTGCTTGAAATGTTCCGCCGTGTGACATTAAACAGATCTACTTTACATTTATTCAATTACAGATGGTTTTACAGCTCAAAAATACCCAGAAAAACAGGGATTCTGACTGTGAGCGGGGTCGCCTCTCCATAGATCGGACTTGTAACTTGGTCTGCTTTGGTCTCCATGAAGATAGAAAGGTTTAATACCACACTGTGAACCATTCCAGACAAAGCACCACCAGAAAAGCTACACAATGCACAATACAAAATGGATCACACCTGAGAGGAGAGAAGGGGGGTTCGTTTGGTTTCGTTGATTAGTTTATTTAAACTGGGAATACATATAAACACATTTATCTCGTAAAAGAAGAGCCGCATTACACCAGATTCAGCTAAAGTTAGTTTCCATCTGTAGTCCACGGGCAGGTTCACAAACAATTCAAATACATCCAAGTTTCCATCCATTTACAAACAAACCATGCACTCTCCCATTCTTTCATTTAAAATATCACAGTTCACAAAGTTGGTAGAGGTTGGATAATTGTACACTTATTAATCTATAATGTTTTATGCTTTTCAGAATAAGAATCATTGTCATTTCAGTATAAAAATTCCACAGAATAAAACACTGTACTCCAGGTTATCAGCAACATTTAAAAAAAGGTATACCGTATTTTTCGGACTATAAGTCACACTTTGTTTTCATGATTTGGGTGTTTCCCGCGACTTATACTCCAGTGCGACTGACAGCCATGAGAGGCTCTGGGGCTTGTGTGTCAGTATGTAGTACTACTATTACTCCTGTACCACTGTCACTTCGCACTCTACTGCGCATGTCTCCTGTAGAAAAAGCCGCTGTCTTGCTGCAAGTAGTTAAATCTGCAGTCAAAAACGGTAATACAGCAGCAGAAAAAAAGTTTGGAGTGAGCGAAAAACTTGTGAGGGACTGGTGGATAGCGAGGAAGGAGAACACAGCTTCACGATAACCGGGAGGATGCACCATGTAACTTTTGTGGAAGTCACTGGATGAATAGACAAATCCTGAACTTCAATGACAATTGAAACCATCTTGTCGGGATTCAGAAAGGAATAATTCTAACTGGAACTGGTGCTGAATCTGACGACAGCTACACAGAAGAGGAAGCAGCTCTCTGTTTACCTCATGGATCTACGATTTATCTCCAGAGGTCACGCAGAAGTGACACTCAGGGTGAAGAATTCAATGAATTTAATGATTTGGAGTGAGATTGTGAGTTTGGTAAACTTATGTTATGTTGTTTATGCTAAAATTATCTGAAGAACTGAAATATGTTATATGAAAACTTAAATATGAAATATTAACGCTTATTCAGCCTGTTGTTCTCTATTCAGTTGTTGTTATTATAACTTGTCTTTCAAGGTGAAATGTCGGTTCCTGGTCTCTGATTTTATAAAATACATTTCCCCAAAAAGTGTGACTTATGGTCCGGTGTGACTTATATATGTTTTTTTCTTCTTCATTGCGCATTTTTTGGCTGCTGCTACTTATACTCCAGAGCGACTTTTACTCCAGAAAATACAGTAGTTGTTTTTTTGTTTGGTTAGTTGGTGTTTTTGGAACCTTCGTGCTATCATTGGTTCCTAAATACACACTTTTACACTAGGGCGAATCACTTTTTTTCTGATTCTAATTCAACTTTCTTTTTCAACTCTGATATGATGAAAATAAACCGACAAACTTTTACTAATTGTTTCTGAGAGTCCAAAATGCATTATGTATTATTATTAATAGCAGAAGTAAGTAGATATACGGTACTAACCTTATGAACTTTATGTAATTATCGCTTGAGAACAAATATCTTCAAATTAATTAATTAGTCCCTGGTTTGTGGGTGGTTAAAGCAGTGGAGATATACACAAAAATAGTCTATTTTCTTCTCCAGAGTCTGAACTCTGCTCCAAACCACATGCTTTCACTGACAGAGGACTGGCTATAGACTGCTTAAAAAAACAAACAAAAAAAAAGCTGGTAATTGACAATTAGACATAAATGACTCTGGATCGCGATTAAAATTGGATTAAATGCCCAGCACTATTCACGTTCTTCTCTGATTTCACATTTCAGAGATTTCATTGACTGATTCATTTTTATTTCCAGTTTGTGCCAAGAGAGAAACAATAATCATACACATACTACATCTACATCGTAAACAACAGAAAAGCACATTTCTCGAAAAGGAGTGGGAAGAAGAAAAAACTTATATTAACTCACCTCTGTTCATGACACAGTTTCAAAAATGATGTGGTTTCTTATGTATAAATGTACTCCACGTCTGGTAACACACATGCTTTTGAGAGTGGTGCAAGAGAAGAGTTTTTTGACCTCTCAGGTTGTATTTGAATTCATTTGTGCAGAACAGTTTTTGAATGTTTTCTGGGAGCAGGTTGAGTTTCACTTTTAATGAGATTTGGCATGTTTTAAATTTTACCAGGTCCGCAAATTTGAGTAAAAAGTGCATTTATATGTTCTCTGTATCCGACTAAGTGAGTATTCATATTACATTTTTTTGTAATTTAAACAATAAGTCTGTATTACTTTTATATGAATTTCCCCCGACTTTTACACATTCCTAAAAGTGCACTGTGGAACTTTTTTGGTAGAGCATCCACCACTTTGACTCCATGTTTTTTGCTTTTTTTTTTTTAATGAAATGATCTGCAGGTAATTTAACTCTTTCCCCCCTGGACGCCTACTAGGAACAACCCATACATATGTTACTAGGGCTGCCCATAGAGCATAACTGCATAAAAGAAAACAGACTTCCACGAGTGATTTCAGGGCAATTTTGGTTCATAATCGAGTATAAAGCCCGGATAGTTTGTTTGGATATCGCAGGACTCCACACAGATGCATCAGCGGCATTCTCATCTTCGTAAGATTCACTCTCTGTAAGTCCGTCGCTATCGCTGTTTTCCACTTTATAATCACCCTCATCATCACTTTGAAATCTATAAAAGTCACTTTCTCTAAACTTATCCATAAAATACGTCCACTCCTCATTATTTCTAAAACTGTGCGCCGCAGCGCCGTGATCTTTCCATTGCACGTGTTTTGAAGCTATGTGAAAAGCCGAGCCGTTTCTAAAGTTCGTCAAATCACGTCTTTAGTGATACAGCGGAGGAGTCAAAAGTCGTCATTAAGGGTACAGGGGGGGTCGTCAAATGTCGTCTTCATGGGGGAAAGAGTTAAATATTTCCATGTTGACAAGCAGGTGACAACACCAGGCCGAGTTACAGGTCAGATCTGTGGAGAGGTGGACCTGCTCACAATAATAATGCAGGCATTTTGCTGTAGTTTTGAGACATAAAAACACCAGTAACTGAATAAACACAAGATGTATTTGCTTACTTACAAACTTTGGAACATTCCAGGCAAAGCAGATGGCAGACCTTCCACCAGAAAAGTTGCACAGTGCACCTTTAAACTCACATTATGTTCAGCTAACTGATTTTGGTCTCTTCAAACTCACCTGTGAGCGGGTGGACATGGAACTTCCCGTGCTCGTTGCCAGATCTGATGCTGTAGGTGATCTCCGCGTTGGTGCCGATGTCTTTGCTGGCCGCGTAGACCCTCAGTACCTCCGTGCCCACCCCGACATCCTCCGGGACGGTGGCCAGCTGGTCCCTCCTCTCGAACACCGGCGGGTTGTCGTTGATGTCCAGCACGGTGATGGTGACGTTGACCAGAGAGGACAGAGGCCGGGGCGTGCCCTGGTCCGAAGCGCGGACGGTGATCTGATACGAAGACTGCACCTCGCGATCCAGAACTCGCTCCAAAACGACGATGCCAGAAGATTTTTCGATGGAGAAGGAGCCGTCTGCGGAGTCGGCCAAAGAGTAGACGACAGTGCGGCCCGGACCTGCTGTGGGTAAAGTACACATGGAGTTAAGTATGAGCTCTGTGTACAATAGTGACCTCACTGCGTCACTACTTCCTGTCAGATTTTATCTCGATGATGTTTTGTCGTGCTAAAATGAATAAACATTTAAAGATGAGACAGTCAACAGCGAGCAGTGGGTGGATGTCACTGACAACACATTAAAAAGTACATAAATAAAATGTATACTTCAGCGGAGGAGACTTCTGTGTTTAAAAAGAGACATGTTTGGGTCTTAGTGCTACAGTATGTGCCATTTCTTGTGGAACATTCCAAAAAGTTATAGAAGGTTTTAGACGCTCCACCTAAAAACTTAGTGGTAGTTTACAGATTCTAAAATGTGATGGTGTCATCTGTCTATTAATGCAAGAAACGTTCGTCTGTGTCTCCTCCTGTTTGTTTGTTTGTTTGTTTGTTTGTTTGTTTGTTTGACTGTTCCACACATAACTCTCGATCCATTCATCCGACTGATCTCAAATGTGGAGGGTGTCATCCTAATGGTCCGGGTGTTTGCAGTGCGAAGTTTCATGTTGTTATGGCAAAAAATGCCAAAGATCTTTTAAAATGAGTGATATACCATAAAGCTGTGATTTTATATTTTATTATTTATCTTTCTATTTTATTTTTTACTGTACATTTACATTTATATAATTATGTCTTTTTTGACATTGTTATTTTGACATTGCCTTGTGGATCAATAAAGTTTGTTTAAGTCTAAGTCTAAATACTAGTACTTCCAGTTGGGGACAAGAGCCAGTTTTTCCTATTGATTACTGTGCTTTGTCATGAAATATTAGAAAGGTGAATTCCTAAATATAAAACCTGATCATTTTAATTACTGAAATTACTGACAAGATTCAAGACCATTCTATCTTCCAACAAACAATCTGCAGTTGAACAATATTCATTTTAGCTGCCGACATCTGTATTACACAATATTGGCTTATAGAATGTAATAATGTCATCTGAAAACCTCCATATCGTGCCCTTTAATAGAACCTAGAACAGTATGTCGAGGATATTTTAGGAATTACTTCAACTTTTGACCTCATTTCACATCGTCATCTATTTCTCTAGGTTGAAATTGCTCATCTATGTCATTTAATAAACATATTTTTAGTTGAAGAAGAACTAATCAGTAGTAGCAGTAGCAGTTCTAGTAGTAGTAGTAGTAGTAGTAGTAGTAGTAGCAGTAGAGGTAGTAGAGGTAGTAGTAGTAGTAGTAGTAGTAGTAGTAGTAGTAGTAGTAGTAGTAGTAGTAGTAGTAGAGGGAGTAGTAGTAGTAGTAGTAGTAGTAGTAGTAGTAGTAGTAGTAGTAGTAGTAGTAGTAGTAGTAGTAGTAGTAGTAGTAGTAGTAGTAGTAGTAGTAGTAGTAGTAGTAGTAGTAGTAGTAGTAGTAGTAGTAGTAGTAGTAGTAGTAGTAGTAGTAGTAGTAGTAGTAGTAGTAGTAGTAGTAGTAGTAGTAGTAGTAGTAGTAGTAGTAGTAGTAGTAGTAGTAGTAGTAGTAGTAGTAGTAGTAGTAGTAGTAGTAGTAGTAGTAGTAGTAGTAGTAGTAGTAGTAGTAGTAGTAGTAGTAGTAGTAGTAGTAGTAGTAGTAGTAGTAGTAGTAGTAGTAGTAGTAGTAGTAGTAGTAGTAGTAGTAGTAGTAGTAGTAGTAGTAGTAGTAGTAGTAGTAGTAGTAGTAGTAGTAGTAGTAGTAGTAGTAGTAGTAGTAGTAGTAGTAGTAGTAGTAGTAGTAGTAGTAGTAGTAGTAGTAGTAGTAGTAGTAGTAGTAGTAGTAGTAGTAGTAGTAGTAGTAGTAGTAGTAGTAGTAGTAGTAGTAGTAGTAGTAGTAGTAGTAGTAGTAGTAGTAGTAGAGTAGTAGTAGTAGTAGTAGTAGTAGTAGTAGTAGTAGTAGTAGTAGTAGTAGTAGTAGTAGTAGTAGTAGTAGTAGTAGTAGTAGTAGTAGTAGTAGTAGTAGTAGTAGTAGTAGTAGTAGTAGTAGTAGTAGTAGTAGTAGTAGTAGTAGTAGTAGTAGTAGTAGTAGTAGTAGTAGTAGTAGTAGTAGTAGTAGTAGTAGTAGTAGTAGTAGTAGTAGTAGTAGTAGTAGTAGTAGTAGTAGTAGTAGTAGTAGTAGTAGTAGTAGTAGTAGTAGTAGTAGTAGAGTAGTAGTAGTAGTAGTAGTAGTAGTAGTAGTATAGTAGAGATAGTAGTAGGTAGTAGTAGTAGTAGTAGTATAGTAGAGATAGTAGTAGTAGTAGTAGTACTATAGATTTTTTCTTGGTATGGTTCAGGAATAAAAAGTTCAGACTCTTTTTCTTCCACTTGTGCGGCTCATGTAAAGTAGAAAATGTTTCCTGTGACGTACACAGAGCTGCTCACATTTGCATTTTTCTAGATCAAAGTGCCCTGACATTGAGCAAGGCAATTATTAAAGGGTTAGACTATTTGAGGAGGTGCTTGTTGCTGTGTGAACCATAGTTAACACTTTTGATTAGTGACAGACTACTTTGACCTGCAGTTATTTTCCTGATTATGAATATGTACTCATGCCTATAATGTTTGGTTTCATGGTTTAGGCTCAATCTGCAAGTAAAAATGTGATCTGATCTCTGTTATAATGTCGTTTCCTCATCACAAACAGACCTGCAGTTGTGTTTTGTTTCATTTATACATGTTTAACACACAAACCCTGGATATTTAGGCTGAGTTTTGAGGCCAAAGAAAACACTCCCTTCCACCTTGTGATGTCATCTAGTAATACAGAAAAGTGCTGCAATATAGAGGTCTGCGCGGGACAGAATTTTCAGTCCTGTGATATTTTGTCCCGCTCCTGCCCGCAAATCCCTCAAGATGGGGTTCACTTTCTTAAGCTCTATCAAACACGGAGAAGCGGAAAGGAATTGTCTAAAATTTGCGTGAGATTAGACCGTGTCTGCAAATTTAGGCTGCTTAAAATGTTTTTAATTAATGCTAAATAAAATATCCAGTACAAATTATGTATGATAGGCATGCATTAATCATTTGTATATTTTACTTTACACTCATATTTAGTTTGTGGGACTGCGGTTTATCGTCCCACCCGCCTGCTCCAGCATCATGCAGTCCCGTCTCACCCACGCCCACAGTGAGCTTTCAAAATGTGTCCCACACCACACTGTTTTGCGTTAGGTTCCCGCGGGAGTGCAAGGCTCTACTGTAGCCTCCTCGGACCTGGTGTTCACATATGTGGCCATATATGTCACATGTCAACACATTTTAGTAAATTAATAAATAGATTTTGCAAATCAGTATTCAATTTTGACTTTACTGTATTCCACCAAAATGAGTAAAACAAAAACTGAATGTTTTATATATCATATGTTGACATAATTTTTCTCAGAAACTACAAATGTACTAAAGTCATGCAAGAGTTTGGATCCTAGGAGGTCAATTTCATACAGCTTCACTAGAATCATTTGGATAATTTCAGCTCTGGAAGGAGTGTATATTTTAAATTTGTATTTATTTATGAGACACAAACACTGCACAATATACACGAACCTTAACAGGACAGATGCATTGTGCCACGTTGTAGAACTAGAGCTCATTTCCATCTGTAGTCCCTGGTGCATGTTTTTTAAGGTTTGGAATTGCCCAAAGGTAAAAGGTAGCTGATAACTTAAAAGTTAACACTTGATGACATCACAAGGTGGAACAGAGTATTTTGAGCTTTGGAGATGTAGGCAGACTAATAATGTAGGGTTACTCTAACATGTATGAATAAACAAAACACAACACCCGGTATGTTTCTGAGGACGTAACAACAGTATAACATGGCTTAAAGCTCACAAGAGTCAATTTTAAACCTTTAAAAATAAACCTGACATTGACATTGGTAAGTGGTTGAGATGTTGGTCTTACCCTGGTCTGGATCGATGGCCTGTATGCGGGTGAGCAGGGCTCTGGGGGCGGTGTCTTCATAAACACTGGCGGTGTAGTGAGGCAGGGTGAAGAGGGGAGGGTTGTCATTCACGTCGCTCACCGTCAGCAGCACGTCAGAACTACAAAAATGGCCACCACCGTCTGTCGCTTTGGCAACCAGTCTGTAAGCTGGCGTCACCTCTCGATCCAGGTTCACCATTAGTTTGATATCACCTGTTGAGTGTATAAAGTGAAAGTATGAAGGCACAAAGTAGAGCCCGACCGATATGGATTTTGTTGTGGCCGATATGAAACGGATATAATGGGAGTTGGAGCTGCCGATAGCCGATATATTCGCCGATATATTTAGTGATGAAAAAATTCACTGTAAATCTTGAATTGTTTAAAAAACTTAGGTTTGGCTCTAGCGGATTCTAAATTGGGTTTATTTAGGCAACATTTATTGTTGTTCTGGCTCTTTACATCATATTTACATACAGTAGATTGGCCTAATGGCATTTTTGCATCACATTCTAGCTACTAGTGATGGGTATTCCAGTTTTTTTTTTTGTGGCTCTTTTGGCTCGGCTCACTAAAGCAGCTGGCTCTTTCGGCTCCCAAGCGACTCTTGAGATTGTTTTGTTGCAAGCAGGACTAAACCAGAACTGAACCAGGACTGAAAAAGGACTAAACCAGGACTAAAACAGATTTAAACCATGTGTAAAACAGGACTAAACCAGAACTGAACCAGGACTGAGTGTCGGGACTCGGTTTCTATCTCTCTCCTTCACTTAAGCCCAAGTTTAGTCCTGCTTTATTCATTTTATGCTGAACTGCAGCCAAATATGCACTTTTTTTTTTTATCCTATGCACACGCAGATTTCTGAAAGTTTCGTTTTCAGCCGCTGCTGCTGTCAAACTACGGGTCGACATGCGGCATGAAGAGAAAAAGTGAGAAAAAGAGAAAACACGGCTCCCAATGAGAAACATGCTCCTGTTGTTCGCTCTAAGAGCCGCTTCGATCGCGACCGACCCATTGCTACTAGCTTAGTAAAGAAACTACCGCTATTAGCCTTTAGCCGTGCGCATAGCGGTAATTAATTATATG
Organism: Boleophthalmus pectinirostris; assembly: GCF_026225935.1. Lineage (NCBI taxonomy): Eukaryota > Metazoa > Chordata > Actinopteri > Gobiiformes > Gobiidae > Boleophthalmus > Boleophthalmus pectinirostris. The sequence continues at coordinate 5,866,089 of NW_026571541.1, read as the reverse complement.
CATAAATGTGGATCATTCACACGTCTATTCACAGCTTATTTACATATCAACGCAGGTTCAGTAACAAATATATGGCCAATATAGTCACTTTACAATAGACCAATAGAAAACAGCCTGTTTATGTGCGGGAGCTACAGCAGCTAATCGCTAACAAAACCTAAACTAGCTTCAAAGTCGATGTATTTCCAACACTCACCGCTCACACAAGCTCCTCCTCACATCACAAGTCTGCACTAATAAATGTCCTTTTAATCCAGACTCAAACCGATTGTCCGTAAAAAGAATATAATCTCAGTGTTGTGCACCGCTGCGGGTGTAAACAAACACACGTGAGTGAAGTGACGTGACTCTGGTGGTGTGTTCAGGGACAGTACGGTCACAGACACAGACAAATTACACCGCAGATAAATACTGGTGCGGAGCCATATATGAGGACATTTATCTGTCTGTAAATTGGATTAAATGAACATAATGTAGAGAGTCTAAGCTTTATAACGAGGTATAACATGCCCAAGTGAAATATCGGCCCATATCAGCGAGCATATCGGCCGATAGCCGATATGTCTCCAGGTGCCCATATTGGCCGATTATATCGGCCAGCCGATATATCGGCCGGGCTCTAGCACAAAGTCCAACATGTTCTCTGTCGGTGTAAATGGAAAGAAGTGAAATAGCTTCAGAAGTGGTGCCATTATTCCACCTTTAATACGCAATTTCTATCAGCTGAAAGGACTTTAAAAGACCCAACCAAATAATGTAAGAGCCAACATTTGTAGATCATAAGTCAGAGTATTACTTTCATCTCACAGTTGCCATGGAAATTGACAATTCATTATTAAGTGGGGCGACAGTAGCTCAGCTGGTAGAGTGTATATCCACTGATCTGAAGGATCCGCTCTCGACATCAACATCATTGGATGAGAGGTCGGATCCACTGTTGACCACAGTTTGGTGTCGCAATTTTAGCTAGGTCAGGAATCGAAGTACACTAGACGGTTTGTAAGAACCCCGAAGTGCGAGTTTGGGCACCAGCCAATCAGCAAAGAGCCATACATTCTGTGTTGGCAACGATTCCCGAGATCGAGGATTTAAAGCCAGAACAAAGAGAATGTTTGGTGAATTTCATCAAGGGGAAAGACGTTATTGTCCTTCTTCCTACAGGATTTGGGAAAAGCTTAATATACCAGTTAGCCCCGTTAACAGCGCTTTACATACGTCACGACCAAATAGCAGCGATTGGTTAAATTTAAAAAAGTATCTGCCTACCATCGAGCCAACGAATCCTAATGCTGTGAGGTCAGACAGTTTCTATGAAGTGAAACCGGCTGATGAATCAGGATATTATTATAGAAGATAATTTGGAAGATAAATACCGTTAAATACCGTCTGAATTAATTTTATTCTGAATTTTAGTTGCTGAAATTTTAAGTGTACATTTTCAAGTGTTTAAAATTCAGTATACAAAAGTCACCTTTTAAATATTCAGCACAAATATTTTCAATCCCTCAAATTCTACAGTCAAAATTCTGAGTATATAATTCACAGTGAAAAAAATGTTGAATTTCAGGGATTGAAAATATCTGTGCTGAATATTTAAAATGGACATTTTTAAAGTAAATTAAACTTAAAATTTCAGCAACTAAAATTCAGAATAAAATGTGTTTTTTCAGAGTTAAAAAATTCAAAGTGAGAAATTCAGCGGCATTTAAAATTCTAAATCTGATGGAACAAATAATCTTCCAGAATGTATGCTCTCGCTGTGTCCTTGGGTAAGACACTTAACCCACCTCGCTCTCGTACACTGGTGTATGAATGTGTGTGTGAATAGGTGATGTAAAGCACTTTCAGTGTCTTGAAGATAAGAAAAGCGCTGTGTAAAAATGAACATTCACCATTTACTAAATATTATAAGCTGAATGAAGAAACGTGCTCAAAATGCTGCCTACGAGTGAGAAGCTGAAACCCTTGAATTGTACATAAGTCAGGTGTTCACTCTGGGAGTCCTTGTTTTGGAGCACAGTCCTCACCAGTGTCCGGGTCGATGCTGAAGTCCTGAGAGCCGTGTCCGTGGAGACTGTACTGGATCCAGGCACTGAGCCCCACATCAGCGTCTGCGGCGACCACCCTCAGCACCACACTGTTCACAGGGACGTCCTCCGAGACAGACGCAGTGTACACCGCCTGGAAGACAGCACGGCCGCCATTTCACTCAGTTCGATTCCATTTCTTTCACAGTTTTTCTCTCACCCTGAAAACTGTGCTCAATAAAGTGGTTTCAGAGACCACATCTGGAGTAATCGACAATATGAGGCCTTCTGGGATATATATAAAAAAAAATAAATAAATAAATAATGGATCTATGATATATGAGTCATCTATTCGAGCTCAGGCCCTAAACATATTTTTATTTGGATATTAGGGAGGACAACATAGAAGCTTCATAAAAGGATACGCTTTTCAAAAAATGAAGAATAACTTCACCGTTCACCTGTATTGATACTTGGCGGCTGAGGTCATTAACATTTTCTGGTGTTGTGATGCTAACTGTAGGCTCTGTTCTGTCTGAACCTTTATAAAATTTTAATCTCTACTTTATTTGAACACAATCTGACTATAAAGAACTGACTTAGATGGAACCACAACATGTGAGCTGACTTGTACTGTTCGGTCTGTCACACATAAAATTAGTCACAAGATGAGGTTTTGGACCTTAAATCCAAGTCAAGTCCCAAGTCAAAGACAAGCAAGTCCAAGTCGAGTCTTGAGTCACTGGCCCATAAGTTCAAGTCAAGTCCAAGTCGTCTGCTTTGAGCTTCAAATCATTTCAAGTCTTTAAACCAACGATAGCTTAGATTTTTGCAATTTATATGCGTTTTAAACTAAATTGTACTTCAAAAGTCATGGTATATTTATACATGAGTATTTATATAAGAGGTGAGGAGAAAATTCAGTTTGTCGACTGGACAAAAGTTAGTTTGGTTGAAGACGTTTCACAGGTCATCCAGGCTGCTTCTTCAGTTCTGGTCAGACGCTGGTGGACACTTCCTTATATCTACAGGGAGGAGCTAACTACACTGAAACTACACTGAAACTAACACACACACTTGTTTACAGTTTCTGTTTGTTAGTTTGGCCTATTGACCTGTACAGGGTGTGGGGTCTCATTAACATAATAATTCCTGGCCATAATGGAGCTTCCACACCTCTGGACCTGACCTGGATACACCTGTTGTTCTTGTTTGTTTTGATTTGAGGATGGAGTTGTAAAGAGGAGATAGATGGTGTCTGAGTCCTCCATTTCTGTTTAAAGAAGGATTCTCTTTCTTAACAAAAATGACTTCTTTCACTCCCCTTTCAAACCAATTCTTTTCTCTGGCTAAAATCTGTACCTCACTGTCCTCAAATGAGTGGCCCGTGGCTTTTAAGTGGAGCTGTACAGCAGACTGAGGTCCACTGCTGCTCTCTCGTCTGTGTTGGTACATCCTCTTGTGAAGTAGCTGTTAATTTGCTCCACTGTAGCGTTCACTGCAGTCTTCACTGCACTGAATGGAGTAGACCACATTGTTTTGTTTGTGGCTCGGTGTTTTGTCCTTTGGGTGGACCAGTCTCTGTCTTAGAGCGTTCGTAGGTTTGAAAATCTTCTATATTTATATAAGAGTTGGAGAAATGCAAATTTTTCCTTTTTAAATGTCTTGACAAGATCTTAGTGTGAATCATTATGGTCGAAATAGAATATTTTGTCATGTAGCACTGAAATGGAAGGATCATGTTTCTATGTAGTTTGCTCTGTTTTACTATATTGTACTGTATATTACTGTAGTACATTTGAGGACACCATATCACAGTACTTCAGTTACAACCAAAGTAACAAATGGAGAAGTGGGAGCGACATGTTCCAGTTTGTTCCTGTAAAATTAAGCGGTGCATTATTTAAGCATCAATTCTCAAGTCACAAGTCCAAGTTCCAAGTCTTAGTCCATTTTATCAAGTCAAGTCTAAATACTAAAAATAGTCACTCAAGTCTGACTTAAATCCAAGTCACGTCTTGCAAGTCCCCAACTCTGCAACCTTGAACAATACATCTCTCCTGTTAAGGTTAATATATATTGGGCACTGTCCATGTCTCATTAAATAAATAAAATAAAATAAACAAACTAACCAATAGTTTTTTTTTTTACATGGTCACACTCACCATTTTATACTGACCACAGGCTCCTGAAAATGTGTTCTTTAAATCCATTATGCCTTTACAAACAATCATAAAACTTTGACAGCGTTTCCTAATGTGTGCATTGTGTCACCATGGTAACCCCTAAACATTCCACCATCAGAGATACATGTAGAGCACCCCCAAAGTATCAATACACTGATGTCACTTCAAAGCACTTACTGTACATAATAATGCTATAACCCTTTATTTTATTTTATTTTATTTTATTTTACTTGCACAGCGTTTTGTTAAATAAAATTAATAGATTTTCAACTATTATATTTATCTTGATTTTGTGTGTGCCTCTATTCTTGAACTGTATGCTGCAACGCTGGAATTTCCCCATTGTGGGACAAATCTTATCTTATTTTTTTGTAATCATTCCTGTCTCAAATACACAAAATATTCTAAAAACATTGAAGGCTATGTGACAATGCATAATACTTATTCCAGGAGCTTTTTTATATTTACAACTTTTTTAAAAAAAATCCCGGCAGGCAAGTCTTTCTTCTTTTACAGAAATCTTTCTTTAGAGAACGCTTTGTACTTGTGCGTTTGAGTGTTCCTGACCTGGTCGCAGATGGGGCTGTTGTCGTTGGTATCCGTCACCGACACCTCGACCGTTGCCTGGGAAACGAAGAAGCCGTCGCTCGCGGTAACGTTGATGACGTAGAGGTTCCTGTCCTCTCGATCCAGAGGTCCCTTCACGTACATCTTCCACTCTCCCTGAACCAGCCCCAGGGCAAACACGCCGCGGTAGTTCCCACCTACAAACAGATTCACAAATAAAATCGTTAGAAAATGAGTTACATCTGATCGAGAATTAAACCACAAGTCTGTAATTAATTAACAAGTTTGAGTTGCTACCTGCTTGTCTCCATATTGAAGTTATAGGTTTGCTTAGAATGTTCCACAGCGTAGCATTAAAAAGCCCATATGATGCTATTTTCTGATCTATGTTATAATGTTGTTTCCTCATCACAAACAGACCTGGAGTTGTGTTTCGTTTCATTCACACATGTTTAACACACAAACCCACGATAGACAGGCCACGATGAGTGTTGGGGAGTAACAGATTACATGTACTGGCGTTACTTAATCAGAGTACAAATTATGAGTAACTGTATTCGGTTACAGTTACTGTTTCAGTGAGTGGTAATTGGATTACAGTTACTTTGTTGAAATAAATGGATTACACAGAGGTATTTTCCTGTTTTCACATTTTGGGCTATATCCCTTTTTTTTTTTTTTTTGTTCTACTCATTGCCGGACACTAAAATCTAAGTCTAAATCCAGGTCTAAACTAGGTCTAAACCAGGACAAAACCAGGACTAAAACCAGGTCTAAACCAGGACTAAAACCAGGTCGAAATCAGGACTAAATCCAGGTCTAAACCAAGACTAAACCAAGACTAAAAAAGACTAAAACAGAATTTAACAGGACTAAACCATGCTGTGTGGACCGTGTCTCCTTCTCTTCTATCAACAATATTTTTAATTTGGTTAAGTAAAGTTTGGGCTTTTTATTGTCTTTTAGCAAAAAAAAACATCTTATGTGAAGATATCCGAGTCTTCGCTACTCTATGGCAAATCAAGTAATCCAAAGTATTCAGATTACGTTACTCCCCGTAAGTAACTTTATGGTTACAAACTACATTTTGGGATATGTAATCTGTAATCTGTAGGGGAATACATTTTAAAAGTAACCTTCCCAACACTGGCCATGACACATACCTCGATACAGTGAAATTTCGGTTTGATATGGTTCAATAAAAAATAAAGGCTAAATCACAGCTGTGGCAGTAAAAGTCTTTGTTAAACCACGTCTTGTGCAAAGTGAACATGAAACACAAACATTTTAATCATCAAAACAGTTAAAATGTCAAATGTGGCGCATATCATTGATATAACAGTATTTTTGCACACCCCAAATTACTGTATAATGTTGTTTTCTCCTCAAAAACAAACCTGGAGTTGTGTTTCGTTTCATTCACACATGTTGTCACACACACAAACCTGCAAATTTAATAAAGCTGGGTATCATTAAGAAGTTGCCAATACGATACATACTTCGATACAAAGACCACAATACGATCTCGATACAGTGAGCTTTCAGTTCGATACGATATATTTCAAATCGATTCAATACAGTTCAATCAAAAATAACGGCTAAATCATGGCTGTGATACTAAAAGTCTTTGTTAAAGCACTTCTTGTGCAAAGTTTATATGAAACATGCATATTTATAATCATCAAAACAGTGAAAATGTCAAAATTGCATAAATAAGTTTCCTTTCTCTAAACAAACAACAAAACTGCAGCGCTGTAACAAAATAATTTAGAAAAATACACCAAAAAATAATCTTGGTGATATATCAATACAGCAGCCCACGATATCAATAGTGTATCATCACATTAAATGAAACGATATATCGATATTACGATATTTTTGCACACCCCTAGTTATAATGTTGTTTCCTCATCACAAACAGACCTGGAGTTGTGTTTTGTTTCATTCACAAACCTGTACATTTATTAGGGCTGGGTATCATTAAGAAGTTGCCGATACGATACACACCTGGATACAGTGAGTTTTCAGTTCGATACGATATATTTCAAATTGATTTGATGTGGTTCAATAAAAAATAAAGGCTTCCTTCCTCTAAACAAGCAACAAAACAAACAAAAAAATTAGTAAAATACACCAAAAAACATTGTTGGTGATATATCTTGTGATCTCATGTGGTAATACAGGAAGTGCTCCACTGCGTTTTTAAACTCCATACACCTTCACTAGAATCATTTGGATAAATATAGTTCTGGAATTGCTAATCTCAACTAAACTAAAGGTAAATGTAGCTGTTAACTTGAACACTACCACCACATGACATCACAAGGTGGAACTGAGCATTTTGCGCTTTGGAGATGTAGACAGAGTAATAATAAAAGAGTTACTCAGACACAGTGTTGGGAAGGTGACTTTTAAAATGTAATCCCCTACAGATTACAGATTACATACCCCAAAATGTAGTTTGTAACGTAATCCATTAAATTACTTAAAGTGAGTAATGTAATCTGAATACTTTGGATTACTTGATTTGCTGTAGAGAAGCAAAGACGAGGAAATTGTAACATAAGATGTTTTGTCTGATAAAAGAAAATAAAAAGCCCAGACTTTACTGAACCAAATTAAAAATGTTATTGATAGAAGACGAGGAGACACGGTTCACACAGCAGGATTTAGTCCTGTTAAATCCTGGTTTGGTTTTAGTCCTGGTTTAGTCCTGGTTTAGTCCTATTTTAGTCCTATTTTGGTCTTGGTTTAGTCCTGGTTTAGTCCTGGTTTTAGACCTGGTTTTAGACCTGGTTTAGACCTGTCCTGGTTTAGACCTGGTTTAGACCTGGTTTTAGTCCTGGTTTAGACCTGGTTTAGTCCTGGTTTACCTGGTTTAGACCTGGTTTAGTCCTGGTTTAGTCCTGGTTTAGTCCTGGTTTAGTCCTGGTTTAGACCTGGTTTAGACCTGGTTTAGACCTGGTTTAGACCTGGTTTAGACCTAGTTTAGTGTCTGGCAATGATTGGAATTACCAAAAAAAAAAAAAAAAAAAGGGATATAGCCCAAAATGTGAAAACAGGAAAATACCGCTGTGTAATTCATTTATTTCAACAATGTAACTAATAACTCACTGTAACTGTAACTGAATACACTTACTCATCAATTTGTACTCTGATTACGTAACTCCTGTACATGTAATCTGTTACTCCCCGACACTGCTCAGACATGTGTGAATTAAACAAAACACAACTCTAGGTCTGTTTTTGGGTTGTTTTAGGTAACACTATTATAACATGTCTCCAAGTTCACAAGTCACTTCTGCTAAATATAGGACCTAATGTAATCAAATCAATTTCCTTCTCCCGTGGTTCAGTACATTACAAAGCATGTGAAGAAAATGCTTTGTAAAATAACTGTGCTTGTTCTTCTCAAAGCTGCGGGGTAATTACTTTTAACAGATGAAACCATTACAAATCGTTTTAATGACCCCCAAATGAGCCGCTATCATGAGGTCATGTGTCTGGGAGACGTCTTATCACAGCCACTTTCCCAGCACTACTTTTTTTTATCAACGCTATGCAGATAAAACTCACACATATGGTCTGTTTTGATTATTTGTTTGTTATGGGGAGAAAAGACTTATCTCTGGTGTGATAAAGGGTTATTTTAAAGACTCGACTCCAGAGCGTTTCCTTTAAGATAAGACGCGGAATTTGTTTATGTAAAATGTAAAGGAAAATGCAAAACCGCTGATGCTAAACCACTATGCGCTGTGTCACTTTTTGGTCACCTGTTTGTTTCTATGGTGATGTCATTGCTCTGCCTGGAATGTCCCACAGTATGACTTTAAACAGCTCTACTTACATGTATTTAATTATAGGTGGTTTTATAGCTCAAAAATACCTAGAAAAACAGACATTCTTACTGTGAACAGGGTCGCCTCTCCACAGATCTGACCTGTAACTTGGTCTGGTTTGGTCTCCATAGAGATAGAAAGGTTTAATGGCATACTGTGAGACATTTCAGACAAAGCAAAAGTTTGTAACAAAAGAAAAGCTACACAATGCACTAGGGATGTAACAATAACCGAAATATCGTGATATCGCATCGTCAAAGTTCTTACAATAATATCGTGGACCATCACAATATATCGAATTACAAGTCTCTTTGCTTCAATTAAGAGTTATGCTGCAGCAATAACTAAAAAAACACAGAGGGAACTACATTGACCATGATCCTTTGCTCCATTTCCAGTGCGGACTACAAGAAGACATACCAGTTCTAAGCTCTTTTAAGTCTTAGTTCTTTGGATTAAATCTTGTTCAGAGGAAAAAGTAGCATATTAACAGTTTTGTTCGCCTCTACAAAATATCGCAATAAATATCGTACCGTGAGATGTATATCGTGAAATATCGTACAGACAGATTTGGATATTGTTACATCTCTAATCGTAAGCTTTCCCACGATATCGCAGTAAATATTGTACCGTGAGATTCATACACTGACGATCTCGTATTGTGAAACTTGTATATCGTTACACCCCTAATATGCACTTTTTAAAGACTATTTACATTTAGATTCTGCTTTGTCAAATGCACTAATATGTCAGCAAGAATATACTGAGTATTTGAGCAGGGCCAAACAAAAAAACTAGAAGCTAATCTATTCTCTGACACTCAAAGGTACATAGTGTAATGTATTGTTATTCCATTGCAGGAAATGTTCCACAGTGTGACATTAAACAGTTCAGTTTATTCAAATATAGATGTTTTGTACTACTAACAAATACTTTGAAAAACTTCTTATTACAAAAGCCTCTCCTCTTCAAAGATCTGACCTGTAACATGGTCTTATGACATTCCCTTCTAGTGTGGAAAATACCCGGCAAAGCAAGAGCATTCGCAGGGAGACAAGCAGCACCCAAAAATTACACGGTGCACCTTTAAATCACAGCAAAACACAGCAAATAGACTACTGTTTTTGGATTATATTTAGTGTAAATTTTGCTGTGGCCACAAATATATACCTCTTTGGGTGAGTTGGCCTAAATTTGGTAATGGTTTAAACACCAGATGCCCTTCCTGAAGCAAAGACTGATATATTTAGACTTTGGACTGCTACAGAGGTTGCAGTGAAAAGCCAATTTCTTATGTATTCCTCAGCCCTGGGATTGCCAATCTCTACTGAACAAAAGGTAAAAGAAGCCATTAACTTGCAAACATGACATCACAAGGCAGAACAGAGCATTTTGAGCTTTGAAGAGGTAGACAGACTAAACCAGGTTTACTCAAACATGTGTTAATGAAAGAAAACACAACTCCAACTCTGTTTTGGTGATGACTCTGATGAGGTAACAGCATTATAACATGGCTTAAAGCTCACAAGAGTCCATTTTGCGCAATATAGATCCTTTAAGCATTGACTTTCTATAGCAACTGTCTTTCCTGATCCGCACTTATAGTCATGTATCCAGGCTTGGGACTGGCACAAAGCGTACAGCAGCTTTTACCCCTGTGGTTGTGTATTGATTTCATTTTAAGAGACAGAAATCTCTTTAAGCGTTATAAGAGAAGGACGACCCAAGTCTATCTCCCTGTGTCATTATGTGATCTATATAAATCCACATGGGGCTTATTCAGTCTCCTTCATCTTTATTAAACATGCCCTGGCTGTGTGGAGCGGCTCAGAAAAGGTCAGATCTGTCATTATATTTTCCATACGTTTGATTGCTGTCTCCCTACAGGGTTTCATGAGTCATTCTTCATTCAACAATAAGGTCACGTCAGTCAAACTCAGCCATCGGGAAGGTCCAGCAGTCTGATTCTAAATCTGGGATTTTAATGATTTCTGGAGATAACTATGATATTTTATGACCTAATACGCAGAAAAAATGTTTATGGCAAAGTACATTATTAAGAGCAATTATATGTACGCAATCAATACAAATACCCCTAAGTGTAGGCCAAGATATATATAGTCCAATGAGGTTCATTTGGTCGTCTGATAATTTATGTTATTAGGTTCTTTTTTCAGACCAAGAGTTTGTTTTCGCTATCATCCTGCCTCCACCGGTAGGAAACAGAAAACAGTGCCAAAACCTGTATAAATCAGCTGACCGGACACATCATATCTCTGAGGAAGAGCACTAGTGAGCAGTCGAAACTGTCAGGTATGGAAACAAACTCTTGGTCTGACAAAAGAACCTAATAACAAGATATATATAGTAGCGTAGTAAGCTGATTCTTAGGGCGCGTTCACACTAGGACTTTAGAACCGTGCTGTGCTCAAACATGATTGCAGTGGGTTCTATGTTCCTCGCTCACACCAGCACAACCTGAGCCACAGCCCAAGGACATCATCACAGTACGCTGTTTGTCTACATGTCAAGCAACAGAGCTATCGCTTTAACGCAGAAAATGAATCCAGTGGCATGAAATATCTCTTAAACAGTGAGGCAGATGTGAGTCCTGCTGTGATACGCTGCTCTGTGAGTTAGCTGGAGGTGTGAGGACAGCTGGAGCTGAGAGGCTGCAAAATGTCTGTCTTTGTCACAGTCCTTATTGAAGAAAGTGTGGACTTGCTGTGTGTTTTGAAGCAGAGTTTATTCACTTTTCTCCTTCTATGAGTAACATCAGCGCACACACAGGGCTTGTATAGTAAAGTCGTGTGTGTGTGTGTGTGTGTGTGTGTGTGTGTGTGTGGCAGGTTAACAGTTAACATCTATCTTAAAAAAAATGTCTGTGGAAATGTCTTGCGTATTCTCCATCAGCTTCATAAATCTGCCCCATCACCATCCAGCAACGTAAGAAAGACAAAAACTTAAAGGCGAACAACAGCTAGCATTAGTGAACTACTGAGCAAAACTAACGTTATGGTTATGAATAATGTAAGTAATAAGTAATTCATTAATGAGTAACTTGTTAACTCACACTAATTCTAAAATAAATTAAAATGATTCCATGATGTAGATAGTAGTATAGACAGATGGTTTTGTGTCTACATCATGAAATTATTTTTTCTTTTAATTCTAGAATGAGTCTGAGTTAACAAGTTACTTATGTTTTCTTCATGACCATAACATTAGTTTTGCTCAGGAATAGTTCACTAATGCGCCGTCGTTGTTCACCTTTAAGCTTTCTTCTTTCTTACCTTAATAGTTGTGGATAAATTCTTCACGGAGAAAGGTTTATCCTTTGAGGACCTTGTTGGATGAAGATTTGGTGATGGGGCAGATTTTTGAAGCAGGTGGAAAATATGTAGGACATTTCCACAGACATTTTGCCATGGAAAACCATTAACCGGAAGTTCCACAAACTCTACAGAGGGGCACTTCCAGCCATTGTGAAAAAGGTCTACATTACTGCAGAAAATAGCATAATATGAGCCCTTTCATGGCTGAACTAACATATGCATGCAAAATATTTTACCAGTTGCCAGAAAATTCATGTTTCTTTTGTTATGGACCATATACCTGGACGAAAACACTGTATGGAATTACACAGACAGTTGAAATATCATTACAATTGTACTCACCGATGATGTGGTAGCTGACTTGGCGGTTCACAGCAGAACTATCATCGTCTCTGGTGTTGAGGACCGCCACCACTTGCCCAGGAGGATCGCTCTCTTGAACTGATCCAAAATAATGCTGCTCCAGAAATCTTGGTGGATTATCGTTGATGTCTGATACGGCGACAGTGATGGTCGCAGTACTGGACAAAGATACAACCTCCCCTAAATCTGCTGCCACTACTGTGAAAGTATAAGACGGACTGGTTTCATGGTCCAGATCTTTACGGGTGGAAATCCAGCCAGTGTTGGTGTCAATGCTAAAAGTTTCAAGCAAAGAGTCCATTTCTGATTGGAGCAAGTTTCCAAGACTGTACGTAACTTGTCCGTTAGCACCTGAATCAGGATCTACAGCATGAACCTGGATGATTTTTGTCCCAATTGGCATTCCTTCCATCACTGTAGCTTCGTAGTTGTTCGCATCAAAAGCAGGTTTGTTATCGTTCAGATCTAAAACTTTGATCTCGACATCAACTGAAGTTACCGAGTCTAGTTTTGCTTGTTGTACAGTCGCAGCAACTTTAAAATGAAATCCTTTGATAACTTCATGATCCAGCGGTTTATCAAGTTTAATCGCCCCTGTATCTTTCTCTACTACAAACACGCTATCTTGGTTGTTTTCTCCCATCTCTCCATTGACTACGGCAAATGTAACAGGTAGTGAACCATGTCCAGAAGGCAAATTAACATGGACTTTACCAATGACTGAACCTATTGGGGTGTCTTCAGGTGTGTTGAATTGGAACTGTTGCTGAGTAAAAGATGGTATAAACGAATCAGGGGACAGGACATGTATGTATACTGATACTAGTGAATGACGGATTGGGTTTCCACCGTCCACAGCCTTGACGAAAAAAGACAAAACTGAATTTCGCAAATGGCTGAAACTGCCTTTGGTCACCATCCAACCATTATCTGGGTCGATTTCTAAAATGTCCACCACTGGGACATGGGCTTCGCTGTAAAGAGAGTATGTAACTTTGGCGTTTAAACCGGCATCTCTGTCAAAAGCTTGGATTTGTGTCACTAAATGTCCTTTAGCAACATCTGATTTTACTGACGCTCTGTATTCGGTTGCCTGGAAACGTGGTACGCAGTCATTTTCATCCAAAAGAGAGACCTGGACGGTGCAGTAAGAAGCCCGTCCACCGGAGTCTTGGGCGGCAATGGTTAAAATAATGTTCTTGTTGGAAGGGTCTTCACGGTCAAGCTTTTCCAAAGTTAGAATTTGTCCATTTGGGTCAATACTGAACTGGTCTTTTCCAATGTCATTCACAAAGGAGTAAGAGACTTGGCCGTATACTCCTGGGTCTGCATCTGTTGCCTTTACCTAGAAAAAATAAACACATATTAATATTTTATACTATGTATGATAATCAACACAAAACACAGAAAAGCAGAGGTGGGTAAAGTAGCCAGAAATTACACATTTAAAATGACACGATATGATACAACTTTCTTTTGTTTTTGTTTTTTTTAGTTTTTGTTTAGTTTGCCCTTAAAAAACATCAGGATCATACCAAATATACAGAAGTACAACGGAGAATGCAGCCAAAGCCACATTATGTAAGTTACAGTTCAAAATAAGATTTGTAAATCTTTGACAAAGTTGGGCTGACTTTAAAATAGCTTTGAAAACTTTAAAATGATTTACTGCGTAAGTGACAAAGAACTAGATGTACTGCGTTGCCAAATAATCTCATAGGTGACATTTACTCTTTGATGCATGAAATAATTGCCCAAGCACTCTTCAAATGACACAGTCACCAAACACTTTAAATATAAATGCATTGTCTCTTACCTGTATAACTCTAGTTCCCACGGGTGAGTTCTCTCTGATTTCAGCTACATAAAGATTTTGTTCAAATACTGGACTGAACAAATTGGCTCCTAAAACCTTCACGTGAACTTGGGCTGTACTTGTAAAAACTCCATCGGACACGGACACGTTCAGACTATAGACTGGGTCCATCCTTTGCTTACGATGACTTGATAAAGTTATAATCCCCGTTCGTTTGTCCATCACGAAGTTCATTTTCTCATTCCCAGACAAAATGCTGTACTCCAGTTTGTCAAAATCCGAGCTGTCAGCATCTGAAGCTTGGACGCAGGTTACAAAATGTCCTCTTGGAGCCAATTCGTTCACATACGCCTCGTAAAGAAGTTGGTGGAAAACGGGTGGGTTGTCATTCAAATCATTTACGACAACAATGACTGAGACTTCGCTGCTCAAAGGTGGAAAACCATTATCAGTAGCCCTTACGATAAAGTTATACTGCTGGACAAGTTCATGATCGAGCATACGTGCAGTTAAAATCAGTCCGCTACTGCTGTCAATGTGGAAGTAATCAGTGCTATTGTGCTCGTTAGAAAAAATCTGATAGCGTACGATGTTATTTTTCTCTGAATCGCTGTCTGTTGCAATAACCTGAAGCGCAGGGGTCCCAATCATGGCCGATTCAGATAAAATCACTTTGTAAAACATCTTTTGGAAACTAGGAGCGTTATCGTTTACATCGAGCACGATAATATCAACGTCGACTTCAGCTCTGGCGCTAGTCAGATAGTCAGTTGCTCTTACAGTTAAACGGTAAGACGAGGCTTCTTCGTAATCCAAAGCATGAATGACGCTGATCACACCAGTATCAAAACCTATGTCAAATTGAAGAGAAGGGTCACCGTCCACAATAGTATAGATAATATTTTGACCTTCTGGACTGGTTGCGTTGATGCCAAGTATAGGCGTGTGGATTGAAATGTCCTCGTTGACGGATACGGTATAAAAAGGTTTGTCAAAAACTGGCATCGCTTTGTTGACAACAGTTATCGCAAACTCAACGCTTGTGGATAACGGCGGATACCCTCCATCTCGTGCAAAAATCACCATTTGGTATTCCACATTGGATAGATCCGATTCGAATGCACGTTTTAAGCTCAAAGTCCCAGTATGTCGGTTGATTTCGAAATGTCCGTGATCGTCTTTTAAGTAATATGACACTTCGCCGTTGATGCCTTTGTCACCATCAACAGCCATGACTTTAAAAATATGCGATCCAGGTTCAGCTTCCACTTGAACCGCCGCGTAGTACGGCAAACCGACGAAAACTGGCGCATTGTCATTGATGTCTTCCACTTGAACTCTCACCAGAACCCTCGCTACATGCAGCCGGTCATGCTCACGTTTTGCCTCAACTACCAATTCGTAAAACTCTTGCTCTTCACGATCAAAAGGTATTCCCGTAGTCTGGATTACGCCAGAAGTCGGACGAATTCTGAATCTCGTGCCTGCATTCAGTAGTGTGTACTTCAACGGCTCATTCAAACGGTTTCCAATGGCGTTCACAACAGCGACTTTAGTGATATTAGAAACGTTTTCTTGAATTGACGATGTATAGATGCTTTGGGAGAAGCTAAGACCTGAATCCAGCGCTTCACGAACTAGGATAGTCACCAAAGCAGTGCTGGAGAATTTCCCATCTGAAACTTTGACGCTGAATCGGAAACGCTCTTTTGAGAAGTTATTATTTTTTACCACAATGACACCACTCGAAGGTTTTATGGCAAAATGCTCCAATACTCCATCAGTTAACGTGTATGTTAGCTCTGTAGGTACATCTTTGTCTGGATCAATTGCTGAAACTTGTAGCGCTTCAACTCCTACGTACGTTGGTAACAGCAAAACAGCTTCATACGCACTTTGAGTAAACCGCGGCGGCGAATCGTTGGTGTCTATAACTTCAATGGTCACTTCTGTTGGACTGTCCGCTGTCAGTTGTGGTTTTCCGTTGTCCCTTACGTGAACGTGAAAATGAAAGCTTGAAATAGTTTCGTGATCCAAGTTAGCTATAGTTCTTATCGACCCTGTTCCAGAGTCGACGGTGAAAAACATCTTTGCGGTATCTTCAACTATTTGGTAGCTCAAAACAGCGTTCTGGTTGCGATCGGCGTCTGTAGCTTTGATAACCAAGGGAGAATTATCTGAGTTAAGGACGACGCTATTGATTGAAGCAGCCTCGCTAATGCTCCCTCTATAGTGAAGCTGCTGGAATACAGGTTGGTTGTCATTTTCATCCACAACATGAAGTATTACAGTGACATTTGTAGCCATTCCAGCCATGTTGGCAGCTTGGACGATGAGCGTATACGATGGTTTGGTCTCGTAGTCTAGCTGCTTTTGGGTAGTTATTACTCCACTGTACTGGTTGATTTGAAAAACATGATTTGCGTTGCCAAGTTTGATGTTATAAGTTAACGTCGACTGGCTTACGGCATTGATGGTAATTACAGACGTTCCGATAGCGGCGTTTTCCGTGATTTCAGATTGGTATTCCGGTTGTGGGAATTTGGGGCCGGCGTTGTCAGAAAGAGTGACGGCGATCCGGACGACAGTGGTGGTGGAGAGAGGAGGTGAGCCGCTGTCGGTGACCCTGACCGTGAGGACGTAATGACCGATGCTCGATAAATCCAAATCTCGGGCCACGGTGATGATTCCCAAAACAGGCTCGATGTGGAAGGCGTTCCCAGTGTTACCTGTAAAACAAATAAGATAATTATTCAGAGATATCCATGCAGTCATTTCAAATCAACCTATTTGCACACATACTGTATTTTCTGCACTATTAGGCGCTCTGGATTATAAGGCGCACTGTCATTGAATGGTCTATTTTCAAACTTTATAACAAATAAACCGCACCGGACTTTAAACGAAACACAACAGTTGGATGGGTCAGTGGGACTTTGTTTGGTGCGTTCACGGTGACTCTGGGCTTTGTTCAGTTGTGGCGTGTAGGGAGGGTGCTGTCTGGGGCCGCTGGATTGTCGGCGTGTTCGCAGTGACTCAGTTGTTCAGTTGTGTCTAGAAGCGGCACGTTGCACTCGCTTTTTCGGTTCGTTCATCCATTCCGTTCCTCGTCGGCGTGGAGTGATGAGTGTGGCTGTGGGTGTTTTTGGCTGTGTGGTCGCTGTCTGCTCCGTGTGTGTTTGCGTGCGCTGCGGGTAGTGCGGCTTTGTAGTTTACTCAAGTTGTGCTGGGACACCTGAATGGATTTGTGTATAGGGCGCTCTGGATTGCGAGGCGCGCAGTCGTTTTTTGATGGGGATGGAAGTTTATGAGTGCGCCCTATCATGCCGGAAAATACGGTAAGTACAACCAGTATCAATATGCGGGAATCATTTTGCCAACCGACTTCATTTTCAGGAAATGTGTATGAATATGTGTCAATATGTTATTATAAAACGGTGCTATATAAATGTGACCATTTATTGCTAAACATTTTTGGTTCACTTCTCTTGTGAACATAACTTGAAATTACAGAACAATTAGCGACTTAAACTTGTGGGAGACTACTAAACTTAAAGGTAGTGTGTAGGGCTGGGTATCATTAAGAAATTGTCAATGCAATACATACCTCGATACACAGGTCACGATACTATACATATCTCAATACAGTGCACTTTTGGTTTGATACAATATATTTATAATCGATTTGATACGGTTCAATAAAAAATAAATGCTAAATCATGGCTGTGATACTAAAAGTCTTTGTTAAACCACTTCTTGTGCAAAGTTCATATGAAACACAAACATTTTAAACAGTGAAAATGTCAGATGTGTTGCATAAAAGAGTTTCCTATATTGCCAAGAATATACCAAAAAATATTCTTGGCGATATATTGATACAGAAGTCACAGATATCGATACTGTATCATTCACATTAAAGAATACGATATGTCGATATTTTAATATTTTTGCACACCCCTAGTAGGGTATGTAACTTTCTTGAGCACGTCACCTGCATGAGTCCATGGAAATAGAAAGTTAAAACTACTTCGGGACATTCTCCATGGAAATAGATTAGTTTTATCCCATACTGTGGAATATGACAGCCAAAGGGTTAGGGTTAGATATAGTATGAAAACAAAACAAATTACAAGTTTCTTTGCTTAAATTCATTGTTATGGTGCTGCAATAACTAAAAAACAGAGGGAACTACATCGACCATGATCCTTTGCTGCAATCTATATGAAAAAATTGCAGTTCTAAGCACTTTTAAATCTTAGTTCTTTGGATTAAGGCTTGTCAAGGCATTTTAAGAGGACAAAGTAGCATATTCACAATTTTGTTAGTCTCCACAAAATATTGCAATAAATATCGTACAGTGAGATGTGTATCGTGAAAATATCGTACCATGAGATTTGGATATCTTTACATCCCTACAAAACAACACATGAAGAACAAAACAAAGCTTTTATTTTAGTCAGTTTTTGGCAAAAGTTGCAGACTGTGGCTTTGAAAGTTGGAGGACATTTTGAAACTAAAAGTAAATAGTTGTGGGTTACTGTTTGTGCTCTGCTGGTTCTTATGGAGGAAAATAGATTTTGGCCACAACTATTTTAAAAAAGACAGGTAGCTGGTGTCTTTCAGAGAAGTTTTATAATTACCTGCTTCAATGGTGTAGTGCAGCTCAGCGTTCTGGCCTTTGTCCTTGTCTAGAGCAGTGACCTGAACCACAGCGGAGCCCACAGCAGCAGACTCATAGACAGAGCCCTCGTACAGAGCGCTGGTGAAGATGGGCACGTGGTCGTTTATGTCCTCCACCTCCACCAGCACGCGAGCCAGATTCTTCCTGTACGGGAACTCCTGGTCCTTTACCTGGAATGAAACAAAGAAATGTTTAAATACTGAAGAATTTCCAGAATACTGCATAATGTATTTAATTAACAAAGAGGCCAGGAAAGAAAATTCTGATTCATTTTTCAGGGATTGGATCTAATTATGCATTAAAATGTAAAAGCCCTGATTTTAAACTAGTGGGTCAAGAGTATCAGTCTAAATCTTAAATACATTTTAATATAATCAAATACATTTCCAGTTAAAACTTTCAATCTCATCTCTTTTTAATTTCGCTTTACAATTTGGTGCATTATTCATTCATTCACTCAATACCCGGTGATGGTAAACCACTAATGTAGTCACAGCTGCCCTGGAACAGACTCAGAGAAGCGAAGCTGCCAGTCTACACCACTGGACCACTCACCACTTTCATACTAGGAAATGTGGGTGAAGTGTTTTGCCTATAGACACAACAACAGTTTTTACCACTGGCGCCCCACTGTGGCACCTGGAATTCCCTGCGGATTCCCATCCAAGTACTGCCCAGTAGAGCATGGAAACCCGACCAAAGTCCAACGGGATGGGTTTGGACAAATATTTAGAACTGATATTCAGGCTCAGGTTGGACACATCAGCACGTCTACTGTTTCCTGTCGAGAGTAAAACGACTCGCTTTGAGGCTCTGGAGTGTTCAAAAGATCAGAGCAGTGGACTTCTAGTTTAAATTCAAGTCAAATCCGAGTTATTATTATTTGTGAAATGTGGTGCAATACTTCAAATACGTGATTTGTAAAGTATAAAAGATCGGCAATAAAGTCCACAGGTAGTAGTCATTATCACTAATCTGCAGCTTGAACTACTTTAACCTTTTTACTTTTAAAGAACGCCTCAAACTGGATCAACAGCTTGGTTTTGTGGACTGAATGTCATTATTTGCGGAGGACAATTTGGATGAAATGTTGCACTTTAAATTTACATCTTTACAAGAGGTGAGTAATAAAGTCTTCTTGTTGTTTTCGCTAAGTCCCAAGTTTGTATTTTGCCTCTCTGTGTCCGTTAGAGGAACACAAACAATATCCTACTTCTGTCATTAGTAGGATTATGAAAATAGTGTGATTTTAATTGTGTCTGGTTCGGACACAAATACCTTAATGCATATCGGGCTCGGGTCGGACTCAATCACTGCTCTGGACATGGGCTGCATAGCTTCAGTGATATCGCGAGATCAGGTTTTAACGAGGACAAAAGAAACAGAAAAGTAGCAGTACTGTGCGAAGGCCTAAGGGTTTTGAAACGAAAATAAAATAAAAACCTACAGGTGCCATTTTAAGTACATTTCACAATTCAAAATTCATATTTCTATTCATAAGTTAGAATGTTTTATGATTATAAACTTTGAAACCGTGGACTGATCCTGGACGTGGGATGAGAGATTACGAAGAATAGTTTATTGCTATGGTAACATCATTCAAAAACCCATGGATGTCAAAATTAAGCTCAACTCAAGGAAAATGTGCTTTTTCATATTCTGAGTGAAAAGAACCGCTAACGGTGAATTAAACGGCTTTCAAACATCCGCAGAGCAAACGTAGAAGATCCTAACAAACCGTGGACTTTAACAAGTTCAACAACACATCGAGACTCTTGGAGGTTTTCATCTTTTCTGCTGTGAATGGCCCAGGAGTTTCCACCAAGTCATTGTGGATATCGCCAAAGTGAATATTTGTCCAGGTAGTTGGCGATTCCGACCAGAAATTTGGTTTGGTCCACCTTTTGTCGGGGTTGAAAAGGGTGATTTGGCTCCATCGATGCTTATGACCAATTTCTGGTCAAATGGTCTTGGGTCCTCTGCCGTTAGAGTGGATAAATATCCGGGATCAATACCCTTTACGTGCTTTCTCGCTCCGTCCGTCATGTTGAATTAGTGTTTCTTGCCGCCGACCAAAATAATTCCCAGCATGCAACGCGCGCTTTTGTCAACAGTGAAACTCGCCTATAGGAAAATCTGCTTCTTGTCCTCCACATCATCACATTCTAGACTCTGAAAAATAAAAATACCGCACACTCTTACCATGACGGTGAGGATATGCTGAGCGCAGGCCTCGTGGTCCAGTCTCTGTGTGGTGTAGATGGTTCCCTGGGTGGGGTTGATCCTGAAGAGGCGGAGGCTGCTGGGGTCGATGGCGCTCTGGAGGGAGTAGGTCAGCTTGTGGTGCTCGTCGCGGTCGGACGCCAGAACCTGCACCACCTCCGAGTCAGGGGGCGTGTCCTCCGAGATGGTGATGTCGTAGGTCGGCTGGGAGAAGACCGGAGCGTTGTCGTTGTTGTCCATGACAGTGATGTGCACCTGAGAAGAATGAATGAGTCACAGGATGGAATTAAACCTTTCTATCTTCATGGAGACCAACGTGAGCCAAGTTACAGGTCAGATCTGTGGAGAGGTGATCCCACTTGTCAGAATATTTGTTTTTCTAGTTATTTTTGACCAATAATACTACCTGTAATTGAATAAATGTAAGGTAGAGCTGTTTAATGTTATACTGCAGAACCTTCAAAGCAGAGCAATGACCTATCCATAGAAATATAAGGTGCACCTTTAACGTTATGACATTTACTTCTGCTTCTATGATTGATGAAACTGCAACTTTTCTGATCTACTCTGTGAAGATTTTCCACACTATGACATTTAACTTATCTAATTCATTTTTTGGAATCACATCTATTTTTATTGCTCAAAACGTTGGCCTTATGGTATCACCTGCTCGTTCCCATGGAGATACTGTGGAACATTCCAGGCAAGGTGACAACTTGTTACGGAAACTGGTAAATGGTCTTTGCAGTGCACCCCAAACATGTGACGATTTGTATTTTTGAGGTGAAATACCAAAGAAGCAGAACCTAACTTCAGCTTTATATTATGATACAATGGTAATCACAAACTTAAAGGTACAGTTCGGAATTTTGGACATAGGACGTCATTTCCTAGTGAGCCAGAGTGTTGGAGACGTGTGGAGACACTTTTTGAAATATTCCATCCAGTAATTGTATTTGCAGAGGTCGCTGGTGCTAGGCTAGTGCATGTCAATGGCCATAGTTAGCCTGTCACTAAAAACAGTCTTACCCACTCCACTAAACACCCGAAACAAAACAAATATAATGCCAGAGTGTCAATGTGAATGTTTGTGTTTATAGAATAATTTTAGAAGTAAAACCAACCTTGCATTTGAAGGATTTATGTCTGAGCAGCAGCAGTGACTTGTACTTCCTGACAGAAAGTTTGGCAGCGGCGGACTGATATGTGAAAAAATAGTCCCTCAACATGTGACGATTCACGCGATGCAAGGTTAGATTTAACCTAGTTCAAACATTATTCTATCAACACAGACATTTATATAGACAGTCTGGTGTAATAATAGTTGTGCTTCGAGTGCTTTGTGGAGTAGTTAAGACAGTTTTTAGTGTTTTAGTGTCTCCAAACGTCTCCAACACTCCAATGAGGTCCTATGTCCAAAATTCAAAACCAACCGGTTTTCAAATTCTTTTGTGCATGTTGGGTACAGTTTTATGAAAGTTTTACACTGTAATTTGTTTGTTTGGTGTTTGTTTGTGTTTGGGTGTGCTCTGAGATGCTGCTAATGAATTGCCTTATGGGATCAATAAAGTTTTCTGAATCTGAATCTGAATTCTGAACTGTCCTTTAACTGTCCTTTTTACTGTCCTTTAGCCAATGAAAAAATCTAGTAAAGACTCCAATCAATAGGGATTGATAAATAGACATGAACATTTTAGATTAGATTAGAACATTAGACATAGACTTTATTTTATAAAGTAATATAATAATTTGGCTTTAAGTATCTGCCAATTCCCAATATCAACCGATACTAGTGCATGGATTGAAAACACAAACGGCATGAGGTAAAAATTATCCGAATGTGTTTTGTAACTGCAGAACAGCTTTGCAAAAATATAAGTTTAATATTTTCAGTCATTTTGGGAAAACATTCGTGAATAAATCGTCTTATTATTACACCAGTCTCTAGACCAAAATGGGATATCTGCTGAACTCATATCTTAGAAGCTGAAATGAAACACCAAAATTTTCAATATCCGATACCAGTATTGTATCAGTGCATCCTTAGTGAAAAAGAAAAATGAATAAATAAAGAGTATGAACTGTATTTTCTGCATGATATCTGTTCTAATGGAAAAAAAAACAAACATCAACCATCTATTTTTGCGATTTCTCTGCTTAAACTGACTCCAGGCCTGAGCAGCTGTGTATCAGAAGCACAGACACAGACGCAGGCTCTGGGACAGGACCTGGGGGGCATCCAATAAAAACACTTCGAAGCTCGTCCAGGGCAGAAGTCTAAATTTGGGCCAACGAGACCCCCGCTGCCCCGCCATCTGCCCCCCCCAGGTCCCACAGGTGAGTCTGTCTCGGCGCAGACAGGTGAGTGGAAAATGGGCTATTGGGCCAGCTTCCTCTTCTGCCAAACGGACAAAGATAAACCTACCTCTGAATGTGATGGTATTGGTAAAGGAAAGAAGCTATAGACTCAAATTAATTAAAGATCCAATTTACAGAAAGTGCTCCACTCTGTTTTAAAACTATTTACACCTTCACCAGAATAATTTGGATTTCCCGTCTCTACTAAATTAAATTACGTTTACACTGAAATGAATCATTGTATCAATTTGCGATTTGTGTCCAGACATGTTGTTTCTGTGTCTGCAAGATTTCCCTATGCACACAGCTTTGAGCATATTTGTTTACATTTTACAGAAATGAAACTTAAAACCACATGGCTTATTTGCATAAACTAAGCGCTCAAAAACCTTGCTCGCTCCTTGTGCCCTGATGAGGTTCAACTTCTGTCGAACTAAAGGACATGACTCAGTGGAATATGAGTGTTCCTTCTGTGACAGAGGGGTGTTCTGCTGATGGTGAGTCTGTTCGTCACGTCACATGGGCGGTAAAAACAAGGAAGTGGAGCACCGTGTCTGAAGATGCAGCAGCTGATTTCGAGCCGAGGAAGATGGCAAGTGTGAAAACAGTCTTTTCGTGGACCGTGTACTTGCAAGTAGTTCTAGCTCTGCTGTTTCCTGTTTGTCTATGGTTTGTTCAAACTGTTTTACACAATAGCGTCACATGACTGATGTCACGAACCCAGCGAATCAGGAAGGCGCAAGTCACAGTGACATGGTCCAATAAGGACGCAACTAGAGCTCCTACATCAGTGTATCAAAGTTTTCAGGTGTCCACACAGTGCCGGATCAGATCTGTACTCAGATGAATTCGTGGAAGCTGGCGGCACCAGATTGTTCCGTCTCTGGAACCATTTTCCATCTGATTAGTGTGGATGTGCACTGCATCCACAACGAAAATGACTCAACTACGTACAAGTGTGGATTTCTCATATATTTAGCTAACATCATGCTCTTTTAGAAAAACCCGTTCGCCACCTGAAATATTCAACATGGCGGCCATTTTTCAAGATGGCCGACCAAACAACTGATTTCACATAAGTTTGAGCTAAAAGACAATGAGTCATCATGTTCTTAATCAAAATTAATGGAATAAATCACAAATTTGCAAATATATACATATACAGTAATGCAATGTCAGGTATTCAACAACATTTTACACCAAAATATATTTAATTTTGCACAAAATTCATAAAATTTTCTCGCAATTTGAAACCAAAAGTATCCCAATAACCATTTGGAAAGTACAAATAAAAACACGAGCAAAATTAAAATAAAATGCAACATACTGACTTAGGTTAATTTCAGAAATAGAGCCATTAAAATAGAACCATTCATAATGCTGTATGTGCTTAAGAACTATCAAAAAAAACACGTTTTTTTTTTTTTTTTTTTCATTTTTGTTAAACTTTGCTTATTGACCTTAATCACGGCAATTGCAACCACAAAGCTGTGTGCAATTTAAACCCAGACAAAACCATTTACACTGACCACAACAGTCTCCTTTACAACCACATTTGGTCAATTGTTGACAGCTTTGACTAATATATACTACTACTATATATACTATACTAATATATACTACTACTATATATACTATACTAATATATACTACTACTATATATACTATACTAATATATACTACTACTATATATACTGTACTAATATATATACTACTATATATATAATATATATACTACTACTATATATACTATACTAATATATACTATAGTATATATATATACTATACTACTATATATACTATATATACTACTATATATACTATACTAATATATACTACTACTATATATACTGTACTAATATATACTACTACTATATATATACTATATAAATACTACTACTATATATATACTGTACTAATATATACTACTATATATATACTGTACTATATATACTACTACTATATACTGTACTAATATATACTACTATATACTATACTATATATATACTACTATATATACTGTACTAATATATACTACTACTATATATACTGTACTAATATATACTACTACTATATATACTATACTAATATATACTATATATATATACTACTACTATATATACTAATATATACTACTACTATATATGTATAATATATATATACTACTATATATATAATATATACTACTACTATATATACTATACTAATATACTACTACTATATATACTATACTAAATATATACTACTATATACTATACTATATACTACTACTATATATACTGTACTAATATATACTACTATATATACTACTAATATATACTACTACTATATATACTGTACTAATATATACTACTACTATATATACTATATAATATATACTACTACTATATATACTGTACTAATATACTACTACTATATATACTACTATATATACTATACTATATATACTATACTATATACTATACTATATATACTACTATATACTATATATATATACTACTACTATATATGTACTAATATATACTACTATATACTATACTATATACTACTATATATACTGTACTATATATACTACTACTATATATACTACTATATACTATATATATATGTACTAATATATACTACTATATATACTATACTAATATATACTACTACTATATATACTGTACTAATATATATACTACTATATATACTATACTATATACTACTACTATATATACTGTACTAATATATACTACTACTATATATACTATACTAATATATACTACTACTGTATATACTACTATATATACTACTACTATATATACTACTATATACTACTACTATATACTGTACTAATATATACTACTATATATACTGTACTAATATATACTACTACTATATATATACTAATATATACTACTGTATATATACTACTATATATACTACTATATATATACTATACTACTACTACTATATATACTGTACTAATATATACTACTATATATACTATACTATATATACTATATATATACTGTACTAATATATACTACTACTATATATACTGTACTAATATATACTACTACTATATATATACTATACTAATATATACTACTACTATATATACTATACTATATATACTACTATATATATACTACTATATATACTATACTATATACTATACTATATACTACTATATATACTATATACTATACTATATATACTATATATACTACTATATATACTACTACTATATATATACTGTACTAATATATACTACTATATATACTATACTATATATACTATACTAATATATACTACTACTATATATACTGTACTAATATATACTACTACTATATATACTATACTAATAAATACTACTACTATATATACTGTACTAATATATACTACTACTATATATACTATACTATACTACTACTATATATACTATACTAATATATACTACTACTATATATACTATACTAATATATACTACTACTATATATACTATACTAATATATACTACTACTATATATACTATACTAATATATACTACTACTATATATACTATACTAATATATACTACTACTATATATACTATACTAATATATACTACTACTATATATACTATACTAATATATACTACTACTATATATACTATACTAATATATACTACTACTATATATACTGTACTAATATATACTACTACTATATATACTACTAATATATACTACTACTATATACTATACTACTATATACTACTATATATACTGTACTAATATATACTACTACTATATATACTGTACTAATATATACTACTATATATACTATACTAATATATACTACTACTATATATACTATACTAATATATGCTACTACCATATATACTATACTAATATTTACTACTATACTATACTATACTAATATATACTACTACTACATATACTATCCTAATATATACTACTATACTTCTATACTATACTAATATATACTACTATATACTACTAATATATTATACCCACTATTCTGTGGGTTGCGTGAATAATGAGTTGGAGACACTGATGCTTGTACCACAAACTGAACGATTATTTCAACGACCAGCTCCACTATAAGGTAAAAGGTAGCTGTTCACTTGATAGCTTCATGACATCACTAGGTGTTAAAGAGCATTTTGAGCTTTACAATAAAATATTTTGTATGCAGTATTTCTTCTTCTCTCCAATATTTAATAAAACATAGAGAAGTGAGAGTGGCATTGAACATATTGATTTGAGTTTTTTCTAATAATGACACATGCTTTTGTCTCGGGAAGTTGGAAATAGAAGTAGACGGGAGTAGAAAAAGTTTTACCTGCAAAGTTTTTTATATAAACGTATGGTATTTTTAATTTAATATTGACATTTGGGAAAGCACTTAATAACCCAGGCACTCCAAGTATTAGCTCTAGAGAGGAAGTATAATTAGAAAGACTTTATTTACATGGCCAAGTAAACAAGTTTTCATCTGAACTTACATAAGCAAATCTTTTATGTAATCCCTAATGAAGGCCATATGTAAGTGCTCTTCTAAATTTGATCTTAATTTCCGAGAGCACTCTTTATCTGTTTACAAATTGGACTACGGTGGGTGATTTTGTGAAAAGTTCGTAACACAAACCAGATTACAATTTTGACTTTTTCCATGATTCACGTATTTAAATATTTATCTATGGCATTTAAGCGCTAAATCAAGTCATCTGCTTCTTCTGAAAGTTCATACTTCACTGTGATTGGGTAAATCCACCTGTCACTCATTCAGAGTCCCATAGAAGTTGAAGAATAGGAGAAGAAGGTGGAGAAAGGTGTTTTTAAGAATCCGTGTATCATTTGTTCAATTGTTTTTCAAAATAAATAAAAAAATAAGAAAACAACAACAAAAAAAACTATAAGTTTCTTTACTATTTGTTTCCCAAACCAAAATGAAAAAACGGATAACGATTCAGTTTATGGAGTTTTCGATTTTGTGTTTAAAAGAATAATGGAAAAAACGGATAACGTCTGTTTTGCATTTCCGTGACTTGAACTGCTATGCCAGACTGATCCCAGGACTGAACCAGGACTAAACCAGGACTAAACCAGGACTGAACCCAGGACTAACCAGGACTACCAGGACTACCAGGACTACAGGACTACAGGACCCAGGACTAAACCAGGACTACACCAGGACTAAACCCAGGACTACCCAGGACTACACCAGGACTACACCAGGACTACACCAGGACTACACCAGGACTAAACCAGGTCTAAACCAGGACTAAACCAGGACTGCGTGTCAGGATGGGCCCAGAGGTGCACCCGTGTAGACCATCAGGTGACCACAGGAGAAAGGACCGGCCCAGAGCTCCACGCCCCACGGGGCTATGTGCAAACGTTGCTTGTTCGTGCTTTGCAGAAACCCTGCTCCACAGGCTCACAGTTCTCCCTCTCAAGTCCAATTCTGCCCTGGTTTAGCCCTGGTGTAGACCTGGTTTAGACCTGGTTTAGACCTGGTGTAGTCCTGGTTTAGTCCTGGTTTATTCCTGGTTTAGTCCTGGTTCATTTCTGGATTAGACCTGGTTTAGTCCTGGTGTAGTCCTGGTTTAGTCCTGGTTTAGTCCTGGTTTAGTCCTGGTTTAGTCCTGGTTTAGTCCTGGTTTAGTCCTGGTTCAATCGTGGTTCATTTCCGGCATCGCACTTTAAGTCACAAAAACGGGAAACGGCTGTTATTTGTTTTTTCCATTATTCATTTAAACAGAAAATCGAAAACTGAAAAAACAAAAAAAACAAAAAAACAAATCATTATCTGTTTTTTCATTTTGGTTTTGGAGACAAATAATGAAGAAAATAGTTGTTTTTTTCATTTTCTTATTTTTTACTCTTTAAGTACATGTTTTAACAGCTACTTAAATACATTTACTTCGGTACATTGTTGCATGTAATATTTGTACTTTTACTTCAGTATATGTACTTTTACTTACAAAATGAAGTGTGTGCAGTACCTGTGTAGCAGCTGTATTGGTCCCATCGGTGGCTGTGACTGTGAGGTTGTAGAAGGACCTCTGCTCTGCGTCCAGCGGCCGAGCGATCACGAGCGTCCCCACGGCTTTGTCCACGTCAAACGCACTGTCCGTGTTCCCCCCTGTGGCACAAACAGGAACTACAGTCAGACGCCTTTCACAATAAAAGCACAATCAAGAGAATGTGGGGCACGGGACAATATTAGACTATTTTCTGATGTTATAATGTTTCCTCATCACAAACAGACCTGGAGTTGTGTTTTGTTTAACACACAAACCTTTTCTTCTCTCAAACTGAAAACACAGGAATACAGGAAGTGCTCCACTGTGTTTTTAAACTCCATACATCTTCACTAGAATCATTTTGATGATTTCAGTGCTGGAATTGAAAAATCTCTAACTGAAGTTTAAATGTAGCTGTTAATTCGAAAACTACCACTTTATGAGACGACAAAGGAGAAATTCAATGTGAGAATCGGACAAACGTTTATTTAGGTTGAAAGTGAAAACGAAAAGGGAGGAGCTAATACATTTCAGAGTAGTTTCATTGTAGTTAGCTCCTCCCTTCAGGCAGTGAATTTCTCATTTTCCCATGTTGAATTTTCATTGCCAAGTTGAATTTCTCCATTGATTTTGATTTTTGATTCTACCTGGACGACTGAAGGACTCTACACATGCCACTTTATGACATCACAAGGTGGAAAAGAGCATTTTGAACTTCGAAGACAGACACACTAATAATAAAGTGTTAATCAGACGTGTGATTGAAAAAAAAAACAAAAAAAAAAACACAACTTCAGGTCTGTTTTTGAGGCGGTTTTAAAAGCTCACAAGAGTCAATTTTGCAAAATATACGACACTGAAATCACTTTGTTTTGTTAAGGATTTGCCCACACAAATTGCAGTAGCAAAGCTTTATGCGTGTAATGGAAAAGGATAATTTCACTTTGATTAATTTGAGCTTACATAAAAGTCATTAAATCTTTTTCTAGCTTTTGTTTACTGAGACAATTAATTGAAGAGATAACTTTTCATAATGACATCACTTCACTTCACACACAACCTATAATAAGAAATGATTAATTAGTCACAGATTTTTGTGTTTTGACATTTTTAGAAAACATTACAAAGAGAATATAAGGATTTTGAGGCAGGTAACGTTGGATAATGAAATAAAACAGTTCAAATCAAAATGAGCACAGCAAAATAAAACATGTGAGCGGCCATGCAAGTCCAGCTTATGAAAAAAAACACACACACAATATAATGTAGCACGTTCAAGAGATCTAAGGTAAAAAGGAACCAAATGATAAGAGTGAAATCATAAAAACATACATCTAGTAAGTAAGTAAGTAAGTAAGCAAGTAAGTCTTTATTTATATAGCGCTTTCACAGACATTTTCTGTCCCCAAAGACGCTTTACACAGCATTATTCAGCACTATTCATTCAGCATTCATTCATACAGCATTATTCATTCACTCTAAACCCTGATGATGGTAAGCTACTATTGTAGGGGCTCACTGACAGAGGCGCGGCTGCCATGCCACTCGGCGCCATCGGTCCCTCCGACCACCACCAGCACTCACACACACACCACTTTCATACTAGGCAATGTGGGTGAAGTGTCTTGCCTAAGGACACAATGATTGAATTGATTGTATTTAACTGACCATGACTATCAACTGTTTATGGAGACCTATGTAGCATGTTTTGGGTTGATGGGGGAAACCGGAGCACCCGGAGGAAACCCATAAAAGAAACATGCAAACTCCACACAGAAAGGCTGGGCGACCCGGGGATCGAACCCAGAACCTTCTTGCTGTGAAAGTGCTAGCACTCAGCCACCGTGCCGCCATCTAAAAAATTATCTACGCAAAAACAATATATACAATAAAACATGTTATTGACATTAACAAAATTCATAATCACCTACAGAACATACTGAACCAGGACTAAAACAGGACTAAATAAGGTCTAAACCAGGTCTAAACCAGGACTAAACCAGGATTAAACCAGGTCTAAACCAGGTGTAAACCAGATCTAAACCAGGACTAAACCAGGTCTAAACCAGGACTAAACCAGGATTAAACCAGGTCTAAACCAGGACTAAACCAGGACTAAAGCAGGACTAAACCAGGAATAAAGCAGGACTAAACCAGGTCTAAACCAGGACTAAACCAGGATTAAACCAGGACTAAACCAGGTCTAAACCAGGACTAAACCAGGACTAAACCAGGTCTAAACCAGGACTAAACCAGGATTAAACCAGGACTAAACCAGGTCTAAACCAGGACTAAACCAGGACTAAACCAGGATAAACCAGAGCTGAACCAGGACTAAACCAGGACGAAACCAGGACAAAACCAACTCTAAACCAGGACTAAAGCAGGACTAAACCAGGTCTAAACCAGGTCTAAACCAGGACTAAACCAGGACTAAACCAGGTCTAAACCAGAGCTGAACCAGGACTACACCAGGACTAAACTACACCTCTGGTAAGTAGCATCCCTCCACCAGAAAAGTTGCATAGTGCAGCTTTAACCTATATTATGCCTAAATACAGTATGGCTTGTAGTAGTAGTAGTAGTAGTAGTAGTAGTAGTAGTAGTAGTAGTATTCGGTCATAGACTACAAACCTATGGATCATGACCGAAAGAGTTTAGGCTGAAGTAAAAAGTACTTCTAACGCCAAAGTTTGCTTTAGTTTGCATTTTCAATTTCACTTCCTTTGACTTACTGTAAATATAAAAGTCAAACTATCTTTATGATGGAGAGAACGTCGTGTGTTGGGGCTGTGTTGTCGTGACAGGAGGTTTAGACATGGTTCAGTGAGTTGGAGCTTGTGCGGGTAAGTGCCCCATTAGCCTGTTTCTGTGATGGTGTAGACGCAGCACCATTAACCCCTCAGGAATGTGCTGTGTGTTCAGGTGGAGCCCATTCAAACCAATGACAGGGAAGTGCTTCACCATTCCTCCCAATTAACCTTGGATTCAATGTCATCCATTACAGAAAAGAAGCACAAAAACAGGCCGGGGCAAGGGGCTAAACCAGGACAGAGTCAAGGTTAAGATGGAACAAGACTAAGGTTTGTTGTGTTTTTTTAATCTAAAATATAAAGGTAAGAAAGTAAAAGCTGTAAATCAGATCTAAACAATGGACAAAATCAGGATTTATTGGTACAAAACCTAAGATAAGTTTAAATAAGAGGACCTTTACTACTTCTTTTCACAATGGAGATATTTCAGAGTTGCAACACAAAGTAAAAGAAAAGCAGAAAAATACTAATATCCAGTCAAAAATCAGGCCAAATATTTAAAATTACAGTATTTGTTTGGACTATAAGGCACAGCGGATTTTTAAGGAACGATATCAATAATGTTGAATTCTCTCGTCTATTTTCATACATAAGGTGCACTGGATTATAAGGCACATTAAGTGAAACAAACTGACGACACTTGAGACTGATCCTTAGTCCAGGCGTCCATTATCCATCTGCAGATCATGGTGTAATTCACCCGGCGTTGCCTCCCTGTCTTGGTGAATGTGGATTATGAATGTAAATGTGTGTGGATAATTTAAGTTTCTATTATTTCCTACAAGGACGACTCAAAAATACATTTAGTAATAATGTGTTTAATGCAGCTTTGCGCACATTTGTTTACATTTTACAGAGACAAAACTTAAATCCACATGGCTTGTTTGCATAAACTATAAGCACTGAAAACAAACAAACAAAAACAAAAAAACCCAGGTAGCTCCTTGTGTGCTGATGCGGTTCAGCTTCTGTCAGACAAAAGGACACGAGTCTCAAAAATCAACAGTGCATCTTATAATCTGGTACACCTTATGTATTAATTCTGGTTGTGTTTACTGACCTCAAACCAATTTTATGTGGTACATGCCGCTCAAAAATCTGTCAAAATGTTTTAGAATGACTTTGATAAGCTACAAAGGTGCACCACTTGATGGATTGTCAGAGCATTATGTCTACCATAGTCAGGAGCCTGGAGGAGTAAATGAGCCATGTGGTTTTAAGTTTCATTTCTGTTAAATGTAAACAAATGAGAGCAAAGCTGCATTTATTACTCAATGTACATTTGAGTCCTCCTCATACAAAAAATAAATAAATAAATAACTTAAATGATCCACCCACATTCACATTCATAATCCACATTCACCAAGACACAGAGGTAACGGGGGGTGAATTACACCATGATCTGCCAATGGATCGTGGACGCCTGGACTAAGGATCAGTCTCAAGTGTCGTCCGTTTGTTTCACTTAATGCCTTTTATAATCCAGTGCACCTTATAGTCCAAAAAATACAGTACTTTTTGTTGCAACCCCAAGCCAGGATAAATTAGAGACGATTGAGTAAGGTGCAATCAGCATTTAAAGGTATTACACAACATCGACTTTTGTGTGTGAAGAACTAAGCCTAAATATGCAGGTTTTATTCATTAAATGTGTAAATGAAACAAAACACAACTCTAAGTCTGTTTGTTTGAGGAGGAGACATTATAACATAGATCAGACAATAGTGTAATATGGGCCTTTTAAAGAGGCCAGTGATGCAGGTGTAGCTCTGATTAAAAAGACAGTAATTTAATTTGCTCTAATTTGCTGCATTATGTTTAAGATTAAGAACTGCTTGACATTCAGTGTCTCTCTCGTGTCTTTAGGTTAATTGCAATTAACATTTCAAGTAAACAACATGGAGTCACATATACTATAAACTAGACTTATTTTGATGTTGCATTGGCTTCTCTCAACCTATTTCAGAGTAGGATTATTCTATTTTAAAAACGACTTAAAACTTTCAGTATACCAAGCAACGATTTCACAAAACAACAGTTATAAACATAAATGATAACAGCTTGGATATAAATACACTTTAAATCCTTGACATGCTTCTCAAACAGCTCATTCCCTTTAAGCGCTAAAGAACAGAGATAGACCGATATATTGATTCTACTGTTTCACCGATATATGGGGCCGATATTTTTACTTTTTAGCAAATGGGCTATCGGCCTTAAATCTCCAGCACAGGCCGATCTGTGCACTATTTTCAACAACTCACCCTTATGTAACAGATAATACTCCCTACAACTGTACAACAATTCACCCTTATGTAACAGGTTTTAAAGTGCATTTATATCCAAACCTCCTCAGTTGTAGGGAGTATTATCTGTTACATAAGTGTGACTTGTTGTATAGTTGTAGGGAGTATTATCTGTTACATAAGGGTGAGTTGTTGCACAATTGTAGGGAGTATTATCTGTTACATAAGGGTGACTTGTTGTACAGTTGTAGGGAGTATTATCTGTTACATAAGGGTGAGTTGTACATTTGTAGGGAGTATTATCTGTTCCATAAGGGTGAGTTGTTGCACAGTTGTAGGGAGTATTATCTGTTCCATAAGGGTGAGTTGTTGCACAGTTGTAGGGAGTATTATCTGTTCCATAAAGGTGAGTTGTTGTACAGTTGTAGGGAGTATTATCTGTCACATGAAGGTGAGTTGTTGTACAGTTGTAGGGAGTATTATCTGTTACCTAAGGGTGAGTTGTTACACAGTTGTAGGGAGTATTATCTGTTACATTAGGGTGAATTATAACAGAGAGACCAATATATTGGTTCACCGATATATGGGACCGATATTTGGCCTTTTTAGCGTATGGGCTATACTGCTTATTTTGAATTTATTATTACATTTGTATTTTAAGTCTAATTACAAGTCTAAAAATTACACACAGAGGTTTATTTTAACACTCTTAAAGGTTTATAATTTACAAAAAAAGGGCTGTGGGTGATTTTGTAGTAAATTAAAATGACAGAATTTGAGAAAGATAAAGAAAATCAGCCCAAAAATATCGGCAGGACTTATAAGGATTTGAACTTAACCATGATAAAAAACAAGATAAAAAATATACTTACAAAAATAAAAAGAACAACAACATCAACGTCATCAACATTTATAAGCAAAAAGCACATTTGACACAAGCATGAAGTGAACGAGGAACAGACGTAATGGAGAAAAATAAAGCACTGTATAAAAAGGACAGAAGGACAGAAGGATGTAGGAAATGAGGAAGTAGGAAGTGAGATACCTTCGGAGGAGCAGTTCCTGCCACAAGCGTTGTGCAGAATACAGAACATCTCACGGAAAAAACGGGGCCCTTCAGGATCGCAGCGGTAGGACACAAAATACACAGTGAGAGAAGAGATAGGAGATAGGATGTAGGAAGTAAAGGGTAGGAGACATTATTGAGGAGAGGGAGGAGAGAAGGAAGAGACAGAGGCTACAGGTCCAGTTGACGGTTTTGGTAGGTTGAAGGTTACAGCATTTATTCTAAAATCCATATATTCATCCACTTTTTTTTAATAATTGAAAGAGGCATTGAAATCAACCGAGGTCTGAGTTTCTATAGGTTCAAAGCAAACATCCAAACATCCATTTATATTGAAAAAGGAGCATTCATATTGTACTGAATAGGAAATGTATCTGGAAATGAATATTACTATTTAATATTCATTGGTAAATATTAAAAGTGCACCGCGCAGCCTTTCTTCCGGAAGGTTCATTATCTGCTTGTTTTTTATATGGAGGTGTTATTGTTTTGTCTGGAATGTTTCATAGTTTGGCATTAAACCTTTCTGTCACCATGGAGACCAAACCAGCTACAGGTCAGATCTGTGGAGAAGCGACCCCGCTCATAGTAAGAATGCCTGTTTTGGTCGATAGTTTTGAGATATAAAACCACCTGTAATTGAAAAAAAAAAAAAAAAAAAAAAAACGCAAGGTAAAGCTGTTACATAAGGTTGTGTTGTTGTACAGTTGTAGGGAGTATTATCTGTTACATAAAGGTGAGTAGTTGTACAGTTGTAGGGAGTATTATCTGTTACATAAATGTGACTTGTTGTACAATTGTAGGGAGTATTATCTGTTACATAAGAGTGAGTTTTTGTACAGTTGTAGGGAGCATTATCTGTTACGTAAGAGTGGGTTGCTGTACCATTGTAAGGAGTATTATCTGTTACATAAGGATTAGTTGTTGTACAGTTGTAGGGAGTATTATCTGTTACATAAGGGTGAGTTATTGTAAAGTTGTAGGGAGTATTATCTGTTACACAAGGGTGAGATGTTGTACAGTTGTAGGGAGTATTACCTGTTACATAAAGGTGAGTAGCTGTACAGTTGTAGGGAGTATTATCTGTTACATAAATGTGACTTGTTGTACAATTGTAGAGAGTATTATCTGTTACATAAGAGTGAGTTTTTGTACAGTTGTAGGGAGTATTATCTGTTACATAAGAGTGAGTTTTTGTACAGTTGTAGGGAGTATTAT
Organism: Boleophthalmus pectinirostris; assembly: GCF_026225935.1. Lineage (NCBI taxonomy): Eukaryota > Metazoa > Chordata > Actinopteri > Gobiiformes > Gobiidae > Boleophthalmus > Boleophthalmus pectinirostris. The sequence goes on along the minus strand of NW_026571541.1, from coordinate 5,829,335 downwards.
CTGTTACATAAGAGTGAGTTTTTGTACAGTTGTAGGGAGTATTATCTGTTATATAGTGGTGAGTTGTTGTATAGTTGTAGGGAGTATTATCTGTTGCTGCTTTTTTGATATCTTTGAGCTATAAAACCTATAGAGTAGAGCTGTTTAATGTCATACTGCGGAACAGTCCAGGCAGAGCAATGACATCTCCATAGCAGGTGACGGACCCCCAACCGAAAAGTTCCACAGTGCACCTTTAAGGTCACGTAGGCTTGAACCAGTGATGCCCAGACTCCATTCATTTGTGGAGATCTCCCACAGTGCATCAGAGTCGTCAGCGCGTTGCCACATTCAGGCTCAGCTTAGTGCAGTGGGCATGGCCTAATCTGGTTAAGCCTTTCAGTGACTGTGAGTTTGACGGATACAAAAGGATTTCACTCAGAAAAACTGTCACAGGGTCTTTGAACGTGCCGCTATAAACCCCAGTCCGCTCTGAACTAATAAGAGTTATAAATAAACGCTAAAAGGATTTAAGGAACGGGTGAATATAAAGAGAGGAAACCCGGTCACCACGAGAGTACAGTATATTCACTTTTTAGTAACAGCCTTTTTAGAGCACCTTACATGATATGATTTTCTGCTTTAAAAAAAAAAAAAAAAAAAAGGCTTAAAGTTGCACTGTGTCATTTTTCTGGTGGATGGTCTGGCCCATCAGCTGCTTGTTTCTATGGATATGCCATTGCTCTACCTGGAATGTTCCATGGTTTGACATTAAAGGGCCACTAAATACCAAAATCTGCTTTTTTTTCTACTGATTATCTTTGTAAATGGGTCTAAAACAGAAGTGTATACCAATCCCTGGCCTCATTTTGGCATTTTGGGTCAAAGCTGTGTCTGTTACGGCCTCTTTATGATCAACTATGGCCAGGACATTTGAATATCCAGGTTGGACTAACGGCGCCAGTGAGTCAGATGCAGATGATTATGTGACGAGCGCAGACACTGGCGTTTACGGGCGGTACGTGAGGAGCCTCTCTCAACCCCGCCCCGACCTGGCACCGTCGGGCAACCCCATGTCCCGCCGTGTCTGGAGAAAAGGAAAACGGTGTGATCCGAGCACAAATGTTTACTCTGTTTCAAAGTCCAAAGCGAACCGGTCCATGCCATGTTGGATTGTTGTGGCTGTCAGACGGCTGTCAATCATCACCCGCCCCACACCCACTCCCCCCAACCTGCAGCCCACTCTGATGGATTTTTAGATCTTGCTTAGGGGCAGAGTAAAGCTTCGGAAGGGTGTTTAATGGCTCTTTAAACAGCTCTACCTTACATTTATTCAATTACAGGTGGTTTTATAACTAAAAAAATACCAACCCCCCCCCCAAAAAAAACAACATTCTGACTGTGAGTGAGGTTGCCTAACTTAGTCTGATTTGGTCTCCATGAAGATAGAAAGGTTTAATGCCGTACTGTAAAACATTCCAGACAATGTCATAACATCTCCATGAAGAAACGCATTTGACGGATCCTCCACCAGAAAAGTTACACGATGCACCTTTAACTACACAGTTTTTTTAACCGTATATTTGTGGTTTTCAGATTCTATAACGAGATGATCTCATAGTCCCAGATAGTGAAGAAGAGACAGTTTTCCCTTTTGATTGTACTTTGTCATGAAATATCTTACAGGTAAATTAACTATTAATTAAATGTTTGACCCAAGATCCAAGACGCCCTCCATTTCGCCTCCATCCTGGTCCAATGTGATCATCCAATCAGATTAGTTTTTGTTCAGTGACATGTGTGAAACAAAGGAGCTAATTGGTCACATATTGTTTACAATCAAAACATTTCTCTAACCTCAGATGAACAGAGTTTAGTGCTTTCAGTTCCCTGTGAATTTTATTTATTTTTTCCTTTATTTTTTCCATTACAGATGGACAATTATGGCCATCTGGAAAATTTCTGGATTCAATTTCGCTGTGATCTTTTAAATATGATGATAGATTGTTTAAAATATCACAATGGACCCACACTGGGTGCAGTGGTTTATGTATGGAGGCCTGTCACGATAACAAATAATGAAGCACAATAAATGATAAACAATAATAACAATAATACTGAAACTACTTTTTACCAATATAATCCCAGTAAACCATTATTAAATCTACAGTATCACTAAAAGGCATGAACTACAACAAATAAATAGCTGAAAGAACCTAAATTTTTCCATAAAATTTACTTGATGAATCCAATCCAATCTTGGTAAAATGACAAAAAATCTGCCCACTATTACTTAAAAATGTATGAATGTTTCACAGTATGTGTTACGGCCCCAGGCCTTGGTTCTAATTTGTTTGTGTGATTTTTTGACAAGTTCTCTTGATTCCTGCTGCAGGAGCCCTGGTCCGTGATTGGTGGGGGAGGTCGACGCCCACCTCACCTGCAGCCACTGCCCCCTGTTTAAGGAGATGACCAGCACCTGTTCGGGGCTGCTGGCCTTGGTGGCCAGTCTGCCATTTAGTGTTTAGTTTAGTTCTGTTTTGTGCCTTTTTTGATTTGGTCACTCGATTCTGTTTGTGGGTTTATGTGGTTTAATTTGGGGAACACTCGTTTTTGTGTAAGCCTGCGTGACCCCTTTTGTGGCACAAAACCTGTTGTCTGTAGTTTTGTTTCTTAGTTTAGGTTGTTTTCTGTATATTTTTAGTCTTTTGTTAATTTACCTTTACATTTCTGTTAATTAAACATTATTTAATTTATTCCATTTTACATCTTGGTTTTATTTTTTGTTACTTCCCTCACCCCAACGAGCTGGGTCATTAGAGCATGGCATTAAATCTTTCTATCTTCATGGAAACCAAACCAGACCTGGTTACAGGTCAGATCTGTGGAACAAAGTGAAGCTTCGCACAGTCAGAATGCCTGTTTTTCTGGGTATTTCTTAGCAGTAAAACCATCTGTAACTGAAAAAAAGATGCAATGTAGAGCTGTTTAATGTCATACTGTGGAACATTCGAGGCAGAGTAATGACATATCCATAGAAACAAGCAGAAAAGTTACACAGTGCACCTTGTAGGTATTGTAGGCTTGAACCAGTGATGTCCAGACCTCATTCATTTGTCGAGATCTTCCATAGTGCATCACATTCGTTAAAATGTTGTGTTGAACGATAAATCAGTATATTAATAATTGTGACAGGTACACCCACTGCAACGGTCTGCTACATTGTCCTAATGTTATTTGTTGTGAGTGGACAGTCAAAGCTCTCAACAGTGCGTTTGGTGTATCGCAGTTTTATAGCAGCTTTAGAAAATAAACCCGGTGTATAAAAAGAAAAAGGCTGTAGACTGTAGTCAGTGTAATGTCGAGTTATTGTATAAAATGACCATGTGTCAAACTGTGAAAGTGGAACCAGCCTCTGCCTGAATCTTGACGCTTGACACGCTGTTATTATAGAAGTTTAGAGCATCATTACCTGCAAAAGTGCCATTTAAAAAAGCTGGGGTTTAGAAAAAGAACTCAAATATACTGTGTGTATGCAGTGTTCTTTTTGTTCGCGTTTCATACTTATTATATATGTAAGAATAAATGCACCTTCATTAGCTTTAAAGGTGCGCTGTGTAACTTTTCTGGTGGAGGGTCCATCACCTGCTTGTTTGTTTCTGTGGAGATGTTATTTCTTAACCTGGAATGTTCCACAGTGTGACATTAAACAGCTCTACCTTAGTCCCCATCCACACTAGTACGAATTGAAGTCATTTTCGTTGTGGATGCAGTGTTCGTCCACACTAATCCGATGGAAAACCAGCTCCCACAAATTCATCTGAGTACAGATCTGATCCTGCACTGTGTGGACGCCTGAAAACGCTGATACACTGAAGTAGGAGCTCTAGAAGCCATCCTTATACACACATCATGAATTTCAGACTTCCGGTCATTGTGCAGTGCATACTGGGAAGGATTTTCCGAAAAAGTGAGCATCAAATCGCCATGTTTGTTTTCCCAGTGGGATGTGTCTATTGTAAAAGTCGATCTTTTCAAGTCTTTTGAACCATTTCACTTTTGTTTCTGGTTCTGATATTGTCATATTTTAGTTATGGGATTCAGACATCGTGATTGTGTGGTTGTTGGATCCTAACAGCGGAAAACGGCTAGAGAAATGGGCTTCGGAAGTTAAAAAGCTCCATAAATGCAAAAGGAAATCAGATGTGTGTGAATCTATGTGAAACCTCAGTTCAAACCGCTTCCCTTCCCAGCGGAATTGAAAAATAGTGAAAGGAGAAGGCGATGGACAGTACTGGTACACAAGAAGGACCAAAAAGGAAACCTTTGGCTGTCTAAGAAATCATCCAGAGTTTGCAGCGAACATTTTGTATGTGGAGCGCTATCAAAGCAAGATCCCGATCCACACAATTATGATGTCTGAATCCCAAAACTAAAATCTGACAATATCAGAACCAGAAACAAAAGCGATATGGTTCAAAAGACTTGAAAAGACTGGCTTTGTCAATAGACGCATCTCACTGGAAAATAAAAGATGGTGGTAACAGATCCATGGGTTTGATGCTCACTTTTTCTAAAAATCCTTCCCAGTATGCATTGTGCGATGACCTGAAGTCCGAAATTCATGATGCATGTATTTGACCACGTCACTATGGTAAGCAACTATGTGCCTTCTTGATTTGTGTCATTGGTCATGTGACGCTAGAAACAACGTGTCTGGACTCAAATCTTTTCCAATACGATGATTCTGTAAACATAGTCTTACATTTATTCGATTACCAGTGGTTTTGTAGCTAAAAAATCACTAGAAAAACAAGCATTCTGACTGTGAGCTGGGCTGCCTCTCCACAGATCTGACCTGTAACTTCTGAGAGCAGTCTGTTTTGGTTTCTGTGGAGATAGAAATGTTTAATACCATACTGTGAAACATTCCAGACAAAGCAATAACATTTCCATGAAGTCAAGCATGTGGCAGACCTTCCAGTAGAAACCACGTTGTTCTGAAAATTCTATATTTGCTGAAAACGACGTATGAACATGTTTTATAAGCTTCATTTTGACTTTTGGTACTGTTTGCCCTTTGTTCTCCACACTAAGTCACAGTCAGCGTGCGTCCCGCTAATGAAACTACTGCACATCGCGTCAGGTTTGTCAAGTTGCTGTGTACAGTTGAGGATCATGTTTTTATATATTTATAGAGAATTGGTCCAATCAGGTTCATTTGGTCTTCTGATAATTTAAGTTATTAGGTTCTTTTTTCAGACCAAGAGTTTGTTTTCATACCTGACAGTTTGTTCTGCTCCCTGTGGTCTTCCTCAGAGTCTTGTGATGTTGCTGTGACATGTCCACTCAGCTGATTTATACAGGTTTTGGTGCTGTCTTCCTACCACTTCCTCAGGATCTCAGGAATGTGAGAGTAAAAAAAAAAAAAAACCCTCATCCCAGGTTATAGTCCTGTGTGCACCTTACTGCATTTCGATTGCCTCTTTAATCCAGCAACGATGTTTGTCGTCCTGTGTCCCAGTGATATTTGCTCCGTCCCAGTCCAGAATGTGGTTCTTTCTTTTACAGTGGTCAGAAATGGCTGATTTGAGTTGTTCCTGTTCTGCTTTGTGTTTTGTTGCTTGTGTTTCGCCTTTTTTTGTGGACTGAACTCCCTCCCTGTTTCCCCTATGTTTGTTTTATTGCAGGACATGCAGAGTATTCCGTATATGACATTACATTTATGCTCCGGTTCTATTTTATCTTTTGGGTGGACACACTTGGGATTTTGTCCTGAGGAATTGGGACTGCATATGGCGCTGTCGTCCTGCCTCCACCGGTAGGAAGACGGCGCCAAAACCTGGTTAAATCCGTTGACCGGACACGTCACAGCAACATCATGTGACCACTCTGAAGAAGACCAAAGGGAGCAGTCGAAACATTCAAAATTTATGGAAAATTGTCTTGTGGGAGCGTGGATGACGTAGGCTTGTGGACAGAATATTACTCCTAAACGTTATGTATGGAGGGTTCGAATAGGGCCCGGGAGAGATCACTAAATTACTCAAACATGCACGGATGACAGCTACAACATCTTCAGGCGTGTTTTTGGTGAAGGAACTACGTTAAAACACGACAGAAAGCTCAAAAAATAAAACAGATTTTCCATAATACTCCATAATACCTGTTCTATTTCTCACCGCGCTTGTGTTTTCTTGGATGTTTTAGTTGTCAGCTGAGATACAAACTTTGATTAACCTCTGTCAGACCCCAATCCTAAACTCTGACCGTCAATTTAAAACTGGTCAAAACATTTCACCAGCTCCTCGGCTCTGGCTGTGTGCGTGACCGGCTGACCCGAGATTACAATATACCAGGATGATGCCCTGTCTGTCTGGAGCATCTGTGCCCCCGCCTGTCCATTTTGTCCTCATTTTGTGCCTCTGTTTGATGTATTTTTTTACTCTTTGGTGTTGAAGGAGACCACGAAGGAGGGAGAATAGGGGATGTTGTCTGTTGCACAATCTTTCAACCCTTTGAGGTCATTTTTGTTTGATATTCCTCTATACAAAACAAATGTTGGATCTTGGAGGTTTCGTAACATAGCTCAAGAAGTTTTCTGGTCAAATCCACAATATGTTTACTAAAGTAGTGACTATTTACTTCTTATTAATTTTTGGAACATATAAAGTTAAAGGTGCACTGCGTAACTTTTCAGGTTCAGGGTCCGGCACCATGGAGATGCCACTGCTTTGCCTTGAATGTTCCACAGTATGTGATTAAACTTATCTAAGGCTACGTTCAGACTGCAGCCTGAAGTGACCCAAATCAGATTTTTTTGGCCCCTACGTGACCTGTATCTGATCTTTTAATGACAGTCTGAACGACACAGATCCGACCTTTTCAAATGTGACCCAGGCCACTTGGATATGTGCTCCTAAAACCCTACATATTCGATCTTTTGACATGCGACTTCAGTCTGAACGACCAGGTCACATTAATCCCACCTACACGTCACAAATGTACACAAACGTTCTTCTCGTCATGCGAAAATTGTGTCTGAACTCCGTGTCAGATCAATCACTCCACTCTTGCCTGTGACTCCGCATCCACACGTTCCTTTCTATGGACGTCGCTGTCGCTGTCCCACAAAACACCACGGCCAAAAACCTCGTCCTTCTCCTTCTCAATCTCCTCCTTAAAACAAATAAACTGTACATGTTCTGGCTTTGGTACGACAACAACTTTAAAATCTCCAGGTGCTGAATCCTAGCGTCCATGTTTAGGCGACTTCTGTAAACACTGAGCACGCTCGCTCCGTGTGATGCCTTCATGTCCTCCAAAGTGCCCGTGGGACACTTTTGGGCCGTTTAAAGTTCACACTGTAGATCACATCCAAGCCGCATTTAATTGGAAATGTGAACGGCCTCGCAAATAAGTTGGATTTTCACAAAAAAATCCAAATTGTGTATTAAGCCCTGCAGTCTGAACGTAGCCTAAGATGCAATTATAGGTGTTTTTATTGCACAAAAATGCATTTAAAAACATGCACTCTGACTGTGAGCGGGGTCGCCTCTTCACAGATCTCACCTGTCTCCTGCCTGTCTCTATGGTGACTTATGAATTAAATGTCATACTTAGGAACATTGAAGGCATAGCAATATCTTGTCTATGCAAACAAACAACTGGCAACTGCCCTCTACCAAAAAAGTTCCATCATGCACCATTACCAGTTCGGCTCATGAAAATGTTCTGTATTTGCCAATATTCCACGTTATATTATTAACTAATATTTCTTTCATTTATTGAATTACATGTGTTTTAATTGCAAAAAAGAAGAAGAAATTTCCATGGAGATTTACAATTTTTGTCATTTTGTTGAACGTTCCAAGCAAAACAACAACATCTCCACGAAGCTAAGAAGGTTTTGGACCCACCACCTAAAAACTTACATAGGCTAGTTAATACCAAGGGGCACTATCTTTCATTTAATCAATTATACATGTGTTTTTATTGCAAGATTGCAAAAAAACAAAAAACAAAACAAAAAAAACTACCTTGTTTCCATGGAGATTGGAGCTGAAAAAGTTTCATACTTGTTTTATTCTATTCTGTGGAACATTCATGAACATAAGAAGTTTTGAACCCACCACTGAAAAACGTACATTGTGGCGCTATAATATTTTCTTAATTTCTAGTTAGAGATGCTGTCGCCATAGTGACTGATGGGCGGAGCTTATAGACTCATGCAACGCTGCCGCAAACAACCTCAGCTGCAAAACCTCGGACGCCACCTTCAGCCCAAAAAGCTCAAAACGCACGCTCATGCAAAGTCAAACCCACGCTGCAGCGCCACCCACAGGCCACTTACTGAACGACGGACAGCGCAGGGGGCGGGGCTTACCTGTGATGTCAAACCACAGAGGGGGAGTGCTGTGCTGCAGGGAGACCACGCCCACAATCTCGGAGACTTTATCGTTCTCCATGACGGTGAAGTTGTAGAAGGTTTCGTCAAAAAGCAGAGGGGAGGGGAGGGCGGCGGGGCGGCGGATCCACTCGATGTGAAGACGGGCCGTGGACGACTTCTGAGGGCGGCCGTTATCTGTGGCTTTAATCTGGGAAAAGAAGAGAGAAAGAACTGGTTACAAGGTAGTTTTTTGTTTGGTTGTTTTTTTGGGTATGCCTGGAATGTTCCACAGTATGACATTAAACAGCTCTGCCTTACACTTATTCAATTGCAGATGATTTTATAGCTCAAATATACCTAGAAAAACAGGCATTCTGACTGTGAGCGGGGTCGCCTCGCCACAGATCTGACCTGTAATAAAGGCTACGTTCAGACTGCAGCCTGAAGTGACCCAAATCTGACTTTTTACCCCTGTTCTCCTGTATCTGATCTTTTAATGACAGTCTGAACAAAAAGATCTAATTTTTTCGAATGCGACCCAGGCCACTTGGATATGTGCTCCTAAAACTGATACATATCCAATCTTTTGACATGCGACTTCAGTCTGAACGGTCAGGTCACATTCATCCCACCTACACGTTAGACTCTGCGTCTCGTCAATGGAGGGAAAGCGAGGTTAGCGAGATTATTAATATTTGGGGGGGTCGCTGTATTCAGGACAAATTGAAGGGGTCTTAATTGGAACCGGGCGGATTTTGAAATGATTGCCAAAGAAATGTCCGAGCGCAGCTACAGACTGTCCTGGCTCCAATGTCAACGAAAAATAGCGAGCCTGCGAGCCAAAAACAAGGAGGATAAAGACTCAAACAAATGAAGCGCCCATGGACGTGTAACCTGCCCATTTTACCAAAAACTGGACCATATTTTGGGAGACAATCTCAATGTTTAGGCGACTTCCATAAACACTGAGCATGCTCGCTGTGCGTGACATCGTTGTGTCCTCCAGTGCTCATGCGGGACACTTTTGGGGTGTTTAAAGTTCACACTGGAGATCACATACAAGTCACATTTAATAGGAAATGTGAACAGCCTCACAAAAAAATCCAAATTGAGCATTAAGCCCTGCAGTCTGAACACGGCCTAAGTCTGGTTTGGTCTCCATGAAGATAGAAAGGTTTAATACCATACTGTGAAACATTTCCAACAAAGCAATAACATCTCCATGGAGAAAAGCATTTGACGGACCTTTCACGAGAAAAGTTACACAGCACACCTTTAATGTTTTACAAAACCAAGAACAAATTTTAGAGACCAGTAGAAGACAATGTAGGATTTAGGGTGCGTCCTGGTTTGGGCCCTAATATCGATTTGGTTTGGTCCCATTCTAGTCCAGGTTTAGTTTCAGTTTTAGTATTGGAAATCCAAGAGTGATATACATTGCCATATTATTTGGGGTTGATTTTTAGTTTGATGAAGAGATGTAGTCAAAAACGAAGAGGAGGGCTAATGAAAATATTGGTATAAAGATGCTGATTTTAGAGCAGTTAGGAGACAGAAGACCTCGAGGGAGATCAATGAGGAGATTTATGGATGTAATCAAAGAGAACATGAACTTAATTGACGTGAATTGGCGAGAGAGGATGCAGAAGCCCGGGTTAGAAATCAGCAATTTACAATAATGGAGGCGATTACAGCTGTGTAACTTAAGAAGATGGAACAGAACATACTTGCAATTAAAGGTCCACTATCTAACATCTAAGGTGGAAGGTCTGCCTCTGGCTTGTCTCCATGGAGATGTTATTTCTTTGCATGACATGTTCCACAGTCTATGGCATTAAACATATCTGCCAAGCATTAATTTAATTACAATAGGTGTTTTATAGCTCAATGTTACCTTGAAAAACGTGAATTCTAACCATGTGCTTGCTTTTCCATAGATCTGACCATTAACTTGTAGAATAATCAAGACAAAGCAGTAACATCCCCAAGGAAACAAGCAGGTGGCAGACCCTCTCTTAAAATGTTACGCAGTGCACCTTTAAAGATCCTATATTACGCAAAATTGACTCTTTTGAGTAGTGTTGGGAGTAACGTGTTATAAAAGTAACTAATTACTGTAATCCATTGCTTTTTACTGTAACGCAGTAATGTTCGGCATTACAGGGAAAAAAGTGGTAATATTTTGCTCAGTACAAATGTCACTAACGTGCATTACAATGTTTTTTTTTTACCTGGATTGAAGTGGTGGGTTTTTCCTTTTTCTTCATACAAATTTGCTAAAATCACCGCGATATCAGCAGCGGTGAAATGTCAGAGGTACAGCTGTGTAAAGCGTGATCGCGAGCGAAAGGACCGGCGCAGAATTCTGCACACGACGGGGCTAAACGCTGACACCCGATTGCTTCTAGTTCTAGTCCAAGATTAGTCTTGGTTTAGTCCTGGTTCAGCTCTGGTTTAGACCTGATTTTAGTCCTGGTTTAGTCCTGGTTTAGACCTGGTTTAGACCTGGTTTAGTTTTGGTTTAGTCCTGGTTTAGTCTTGGTTCAGCTCTGGTTTATTCCTGATTTTAGTCCTGGTTTAGATCTGGTTTAGTCCTGGTTTAGTCCTGGTTTAGTCCTGGTTTAGTCCTGGTTTAGTCCTGGTTTAGTCCTGGTTTAGTCCTGATTTTAGTCTTGGTTTAGTCCTGATTTTAGTCTTGGTTTAGTCCTGGTTCAGCTCTGGTTTAGACCTGATTTTAGTCCTGGTTTAGTCTTGGTTTAGACCTGGTTTAGTTTTGGTTTAAGTCCTGGTTTAGTCTTGGTTCAGCTCTGGTTTATTCCTGATTTTAGTCCTAGTTCAGTTCTGGTTTAGACCTGATTGTAGTCCTGGTTTAGTCCTGGTTTAGACCTGGTTTAGTTTTGGTTTAGTCCTTGTTTAGTCTTGGTTCAGCTCTGGTTTATTCCTGATTTTAGTCCTAGTTCAGTTCTGGTTTAGTCCTGGTTTAGATCTGGTTTAGTCCTGGTTTAGTCCTGGTTTAGTCCTGGTGTAGACCTGGTTTAGACCTGGTTTAGACCTGGTTTAGACCTGGTTTAGACCTGGTTTAGACCTGGTTTATTCCTACCATTGCAATGCAATAGTCGTGCTTTACATTTTAAATGCAGTGATATTGTAATGTAACAAATTACTTTGAAATGACAGTAATAAATAATAAATAATGCATGACAGTTTTGAAGTAACTTGCCCAACAGTGCTTGTGAGCTTTAAGACAAGTTAGAATATTGTTACCTCAAGAAAACACAACTCCAGGTATGTTTTTGATGAGGAAACAGCATTCTAACAGACCTCAGATCAGAAAATAGCGTAATATTTATATTATTGAGTAGTTCATACCGTGAGAATATCGTAGCTCCCAGCGGTAAAAGCCTTTCTGGATGACACCACTGCCGTTTTGGGGTCGATGAAGAACTTGCCGTCCTCGTTGCCGTCGACGATGCTGTAGGACAGATCTGCGTTGGGGCCCTCGTCTCGATCGTGGGCAAACACGCGATAAATGGGCTCCCCTTTCTTCTTCCTGTCCCGCTCCGGTAGTTTGACCTGGTACACCTTCTCTGAAAACGTGGGCTTGTTGTCGTTCTCGTCGATCACTTGGACCATCACCCAAACCGTGGTCTGTCTTGGGTTTGGACCCCCGTCGGAAACAACCACCTGGAGACAGAAATGTGACAGTTTTGGTAAGGTATAACAGCACAATAATCATGGCAGCAGGAGTAGAACAATAGCGCCATCTGCAGTCCAACTTCTTCAGAACCAAGGTGTGGTACGCCCTCTCAAGTTTAGTTGTATAGCACAATTTGTACACAAAGTAATTCAGAGTGCTTTACAGAATAAGAAATACATTAAAATCACAATACAAACAAATCAAAACATAAATAATCATCATGAAATTAAAGAGAGAGGGAGACATTAAATGAGCGAGAACAGTGCGGAATGAAAACTGAACTCTTTCAGTCATACGCAGATAAACAGAACTGTTTTGAGTCACAGATGTTCATTTCGTCTTCTTATGTAAGAAGTTAAATTCTTGGGTTCTTTTTAAAGACAATACAGTAAAGTGGTATGAAAACAAACTCTTGGTCTGAAAAAAAGAACGTTAATAACATACAGTTTCAGTGAAAAAAGAACCTAATGACATAAATTATTGGAAGACCAAATGAACCTCATTGGACTAATACATTAAAGTGTATTTACAGTAACAAAGTGAACACACTTGTCTGTATTGTCTTTAAAAATAACCTAAGAAATAAAATAAAAAAAGCCTGGAGTCAAAGTAGAGTCTGTCTCACATGTTCATGAAGACTGTTCTAGGTTTTAGCTGCATGAATCTGAAACTCTGACTCTCCGTGTTTAGTCGTGACTCTGGGCACCAGCAGGAGGCCGGTCCTTGAGCTCCTCAGAGTGTGAGATGGTTCATATGAAAGTAACATGTCACATGTCACATGTCGGTGCTAGGACATGGAGAGACGGCTTTAAAGTCTCTTCTCTGAGGCACAGGAAGCCATTCTGATTGAGACTGGTGGGAGTGTTTGTGGATCTCGATGGCTTCCTTGATCCAACCATGGGGTACAGTTCTGAAGAAGTGGGACTGCAGATGATGCTGCTGTCTTACTGCAAAAGTCTTATCTTACGCAAAATGGATTCTTGTGAGCTTTAAGTCATGGTATAATGCTGTTACCTCCTGTTGTGATTTGTGTTTTGTTTCATTCACAGTCTTTGAGTAAGTCTTTGTTTTTACTATGTCTACGTCTCCAAAGCTCAAAATGCTCTGTTCCACCTTGTAATGTCATGAAGCGGTATTTTTCAAGTTCACAGCTCAGTTCAGAAGAGACTAGCAAGGTGGAAGAGAGTATTTTCTTGTTGAGTGAAGAAAGCCTAAATATGCAGGATTTAACTTGTGTGAATTAAACAAAACACAACTCCAGGTATTGGAACAGAAAATTACCCTTACAGGAAAAAGTGAAAATGGGTAAGGTAAGGTCAGGCCCTGACGAAGACCATCTTGCTGGTCGAAACGCGTTGGCGTCCCTTCATGTAATAAAGGACGTTTAATATACTCAGTCGGAGTGCCTCAGGGTTTGTACTTTACCCATTTTCACTTTTTCATAATTTTCTGTTCCAACAGCACTTGTCTTACTGTTATTTTTTTACTCTTTTAAGACCCAGTGAAGCGCTCTACCTCTCTTGTTTTATCTAACAACTCCAGGTATGTTTGTGAAGAGGAAACCTTATATCACACATCATAAAGTAGCATAATATGTGCCCTTTCAATCAACTGACCAGACGTGTCACAACTACCTCACGTGACACTTAAGAATCAAAGGCATTGTCAGTACCGAAGCCCTAACAAACCTAATCGGCCTAACAAGAAGGAAGAAGGAGTATTATAATTCAGTTCAAATAATTATAGCAGTGGATGAGTCTTTCTTGTTCTCTTTTGTTAATAATGAATAAACTGTAAGTGTGACTCCATTGTGAGGGCCGGTCCACCTCAGTCCTTCGTAATTCTCTTCAAGTCTTTCATCGCGTCTGTAATGAAAACAGAATGTCTTGTTCCTCGCTGACAGCTCATTCATTAGTCCTTTCCATAGTTCAGTCTGTTCTACTCTCCTGCAGTTTTCAATTATCGCACTCTTAAAACCACATGCTTTCCTCGTATCTTTACCTAAGTCGATGAATCACGCTAGGTTATAAATGGGCACCGAGCTCATAGCAATGCATAGTCTAACAGAATGGAGCACTACTTAGATCATGGTCTTCTAACTGTTATCGATATCTTTCTTGTCACATGGTACAGAATGTAAGAAAGATCATGTTAAACTTATAAAAGGAAAAGCAAAACAACAAAACAAAACAAAAACAAATTGGATGAAATTGTGATGGCTATGCTCTCGGTAAGATTGTTTGAGCGGCGGTTGATTGGCAGAAATTCGCCCATACAGAGCATTCACAAAACCAAAGGGCCCTTGGGCAAGACACTTCACTGTTTGGGGCTGGTATAAAAACTCCAAAAGAGAACTGCTGTACGACTTGTGCCACACACGCAGAAAGCAATATGTGGGTAAGTTAAAATGACTTAAATTAAGAACATTTTCTGTATTTGAGTAGATTCAGCTTGACAAGTAAAATGATCTACCAGTGGTACAAGTTTGTTTTTCTTCATTCATGGAACTTATGGTTTTGGTTTCTTTTTTTTTTTTTCTTATCTTAAAGGGCCCATCTCATGCAAAATCAACTTTTCAGAGGTTTCTACCTTCTAAGAGTGATGTGTGGGCCTTGTATATCTCACCAAAGTGTTTTTTTTACATAGATTCGGCATTTTTTAAACAAATTGCAGCTTATTTCTGCCACCCTCCCACGCGACGATGAACTAAAGCTGCTACCACGATGATGTGGCAGATACACCTATGACGCATTTGATGTAGCAGAAATGCTTCGCACCCGCCCCCCTCCCCGCTCTCTGCTTCTGTGGGCATCGGCTGACAATTCCCACATGAACACCTAAACAAAAGCAACAGCATAAGCTCGTTGTTCTACACTGCATTGAACACGATATAATAAGTTTATCTACTAGCATTTATTAATACTTTACAAATCAGTAATGTTCAGCTGATGTGGACGCGGTGCTTGAGCTTCGTGCACCTCAAAGTTCTCGTCTGATTCCAAGTCCAACACATGCGGCTGAACGCGCTGTATCTCCATGATGAATAAAAGTTGATTCCTACAGCTATCAGACCGCTAAACGAGTTGTGTGGCTGCAGGGCTGTACACTTACGCCACAGGGTCACGCCTGTCTCCCCCTCCCTCCCTGAGATGGTGGAGGAAGGACGGCTCTCAGAGCCTACGTCACGTTTGGAGGGCGGAGCCTGTGCTTTCTCAGGACGGGCGGGGGGAGGAGCAATAGTCGGCCTTTCATAGTTCCTGGTCTGTGACTGTCTCCAAGAAATCAGTAAGATTTCAGAACTATTGTGTAATGGATGTTCCAAAACCCAAATTGTGCTTGTTTATGTGCAGAAGATACAATGTGAAAAGAGTTATTTTACATGAGATGGGCCCTTTAAGTTTAGCTGGATGTATTTTCATATTTTAACCACAAAAAGTCTTGTTCCATTGCTAGATCATTTTACTTGCCAAGTGAAAGCGACTCATATCATAATAAAACTTTCTTATTTCAAGCCATCTTAACTTGGCTCAGTTTTTGCAGTGCAGTCACCCTAGAAGTTAACTCAAATTAAATGTGCTAGTCTCAACCATTTCAGCAGTTCTCACACCATAAAGAAAAGTACTTTTTAGTCTTCAGTCCAGATCTAAAATGCAGTGTGTTAGAAAGTACAGATACAGTGGAAAATTTACTAGTCACAAAATTAAGACCTGATTTAACAAAGAAAAAACAATGAAGCCCATGGCTATAATTTGTCACTTGGGAAAGTCAAGAAACAACTTTTTTTTTGTTTTTGAAGTGCAGCCACCCTTGAAGTTTATGGTAATCATCTGTGGAAGAAGAAGAAGAGGGCCCAAAACAAGCTCCTGTCCACCCTGGAGAACCCCCAGCACCCCTGCACAGCACCATCACCGGACAGGAGAGCACATTCGGGAGACGCTGTTGTCCACATGCCATACGTTGATACAACGCAAGAAGAATGCAAGAAGATGGACTGCTGTATCGCTATGTTTATATCACTGTTGGTGCCGATGAACTTTGAATTTCCTTCGGGATCAGTAAAGTATGGTTAAATGGTCGGAGAGTGTGTTGCCTTGAGTCTGATGATACGATACATATGCACATCATGATTCAATATAACACAGTATAGGTGAGTTTCATTGTTGACAAAAGAGCGCGTTGCATGCTGGGAATTATTTTGGTTTTCCAGCAAGAAACACTAATTCAACATGACGGACGGAGCGAGAAAGCACGTAAAGGGTATTGATCCTGGTTATTTATCCACTCTAACGGCAGAGGACCCAAGACCATTTGACCAGAAATTGGTCATAAGCATCGACGGAGCCAAATCACCCTTTTCAACCCCGACAAAAGGTGGACCAAACCAAATTTCTGGTCAGAATCATCAACTACCTGGACAAATATTCACTTGGGCGATATCCACAATGACTTGGTGGAAACTCCTGGGCCATTCACAGCAGAAAAGATGAAAACCTCCAAGAGTCTCGATGTGTTGTTGAACTTGTTGGAGTCCACGGTTTGTTAGGATCTTCTACGTTTGCTCTGTGAATGTTTGAAAGCCATTTAATTCACCGTTAGTGGTTCTTTTCACTCAGAATACGAAAAGACATTTTCCTTCTTCCGTGCTTCTATTTGTGCATCCGATAATGCAGCAGGAATTTACCATTATCGGGGATAAATACGCGAGGTTACACACTGTGTTTGACGCTACCGTGTTTCTTGCCTCCGACCAAACTATTTCCCAGCATGCAACGCGGGCTTTTAATAACAATGACGTCAGCTGAAACTCGCCAATATCCCAATACTAAAACAATGGATGATATACTGCGATTTAAGACAGTCAACTACACCTTCAAGACAACACAACTGTTTGAAATATAATTGTGTAAATTTTTTAAATCATGAGAACAATGAATGTAACTAATGAATTATTGTGAAAAATTGGTGGCACAGTGGCTGAGTGGCTAGCACACCACACATGCCTCACAGTAAGAAGGTTCCAGGTTCGATCCCTGGGTCCCCTGGGCCTTTGTGTGTGTTTGCATGTTTGCATGTTTCTCCCTGTGTCTGGATGGGTTTCCTACAGGTGCTCCGGTTTCCCCCATCAACCCAAAACATGCTACAGGTCTCCATAACAGTTGATAGTCAAGATCAGTTAAATACAATCAAGTTAAATACAAGGAGGAAATTAGCACTGATACTACTGGTACAATGCACCTCTCCTGTAAAAAAAGGTTAACGTAAAAATTGTGCACTGTCCCTGTCTCAAATAAATAAATGAATATAATTTAAAAAGTCGATTTGGATCCATTTTGAATTGATTCAAAAATTGTGCAATCAAGTATCACGATATATCACTGACTCGATTTTCGTAAATGGTCACATTTTTATTCAGCGCTCAAGGCCCTCAAAGAGCTTTACATCAAGGACCCACTCACCCATTCACACACACGTTCATACACCAGTGTATACACACACACTGGGGGTGAGGTGGGTTAAGTGTCTTGCCCCTGGACACAACAACAGCGTTCATCTATGTGAGCTGGAATTGCACCACCAACTTGTGGGTCAGTGGATCTGGCTGCTCAACCCATGATGTTTTTCTTGACAAGAGCGAGATTCAAACCTGCAACTTTCTGATCAGCCCAGATACTATGCAAAATATCTACTGTATCTATCTTGTAATTATACTGTGCATCAATCACATTTTGTTTAACGATTGTTCATTGCCATGGAAACAGTCCATAACACTGAACAAACATTCATCATTCTTTAAAACACATTATGTCATTTGAATGGGGAAAAATGTTCTCAAAATGTTGCATAAATCACGCTGTTGAAACGCACGCAGGAAACTCAATATATAAATCAAGCTCATCATTAATATGTTACAAAGTTGTGCCTGATCAAAACAATGGAACCAGTTGGCTCTGTTTTGTAGCTTGGGAAAGTCAGGAAACAACTTTTTTTGAAGCGTAACTTAAATAATGATTTATCTGTGCAAAGCAGCCAGAGTATCCATCAATAACCCAGTGTATGGCTCCCCTTTGGTGGCTGTGCTGTCTGTGGTTTCCGCTGGAGTGATTAGCGACCTCAGAGTGGAGCTGGTTGGACACTTTCACACAGACTCCAGCTGTTTGTGAGAGGTTTGTGAGGTAGGTCCAGACTAAAGCAGGTTTTAATCACTGCAGTGCCTCCTGCTACCATCTGTTCGCCGCCTCCTCGTGTATTTATGTTTGTTATATTCATGATTCACAGCGACTGACAGACGGTGCACAGGCGCAAACAAGGGAATAAATCCAATACATTATCCCATTCTATTTGGTTTAAACAGACTTTCGCTCAATGCAGCTGCGTCACTCTTCTCTCATCTCTATAATAATATGATATTTGTAACAATATACAAAATGATATGGTGCAATGGCCTCATATATACAGCTATTTTAATTCAATCCAGATTTGTTTTGATACTAAATCTATTATCGAAAGGTGCTCATTTGTATTACTGTATTTCTTTCCTTTTTTTTACTTGTCCATTTACATTTGTACGTTTAGTCTATAAATGTGTCTGTGTGTTTGTGTGTGTGTATTAGGGATGTAACGATATCCAAATCTCGATACGATATGATCACGATATGCATCTCACGGTACGATATTTATTGCGATATTTTGAAGATGCTTATATAATTGTAGATAGGACACATTTTTGCTTTAAAAACACCTTGACAAGATTTTGTTGAGAATTATTTCTGTCATAATCCCAAGAATTCAAGTTAAAAACATATTTCTTCATGTTGTTTGGGCTGAAATGAATCATGGGATATGTAGTTCCTGATGTTTATAAGCTGTTGCTGCTGTAAAACCATGTATTTAAGCAAAGGAACTTGTAATTCAATATATTGTGACAACTCACCATATTATTGTGAGACTTTTGACGATATGATATCACGATATTTCAGTTATTGTTACATCCCTAGTGTGTATGTGTGTGTTATTTTTACTTGTACATATACATTTATTTGACACCAGTGTCTTGTTGTTTTTGCTACTTATTTTGACTTCATTATTACCCTCCACCTCACCTACTGTATCCATACCATAGACTATATATATAAATGGACATCTAGTTGCCACATTCCAAATAGGAAGTGAGCATGGAGGGGCTTTCGGTTCCATCAACTCTGGCTCCAGTTGATGCACCATGAAAAATTGTTACCCATCTCTCTTTAACTGCTGCTGTGAGCCTCGTCATTTTGGTCTTAAAATGTTCATATTAACCCATTCTACATGATCCTGCTGTTTTTATTTCATTTTATTTTTTGTCCATAAATAAATTCCTATTTGTAATATGCAACTTGACTTCAAATTCACTCCTATAACTGCAGGCCTCAGTGAGCTTCACTGGACTGGAGCCAAACGTTGTGGGTGGCACCAAACTCCCTAAGGCTACGTTTATATGATGAGGGTCTGAACAGAAGACGCAAAAGTGGCGCAGCGTCTTCACTTTATATTCCGCGTTTAGACGAGTGTTTTCGGGTAGAACTCTGTGTGCGAAAGTGTGTGGAATTTGATTGGGTATACATGCAATCCAGGTCACTCGCAATGAACTGGTACATCCAGAATTTGACAGAGGTGATTGTAGATTCTTGTCTGTTCACTAATAACATCTATGCAGGTTCTGTACATTTGTTAGGATGCTTTCTGTAAGTGCGAGAGCAGCTTGAAGGTCCGACACATGGAAATGATCCGTCATATTTGTTTCTGTGTACTGTATGTATGTGATGTAAACGCGTATGCGACTTGAGCAGATCTGACTAGAGTTTTGCATCTTAGGCAGTGTAGACGGAAACACTACAGAGGAGCGTATTCAACTTTTCCACTCTGGAGGGTGGTTTCAGTTTTTTGAGTTTTTAAGCCCCAAAAACGCCGTTACCGTCTAAACGAAAGGCACTTCCAATAAAAGATTTTGTTTTTTATACCTGCAAACATTCTCATGTAAATAAGCCCTTAGTCCACTCCTTTCTACAGTCTACAACCCATACTGACCAACTCATATAAACAGAAAGGAAATGGACATGTCCTGAATTGTTTTAGAATGGGCTTGATCCAACAGAACTAGTATAAGACCACATGGTAATATCAATGAAACTATTATTTTGTGTTGAACATTAATTGGTATGTCTCGTGTGGCTACTGGTGTGTGTAAGCTATAGAAAAAAAGTGGAAACTACGATATGGTGTGTGAACTGTATTACAAGTGTTAAAAGTGTATTTTAAATGTTTGAAAATGAAGTACATTGATTACTGTAATCCCCCAATGTGCAAAAGTCCAACTGGCATTAAAGTCCAGTGTAAATGTGGCCAGTGTCTGAGGCTCATGGGAGAGAGGTCAAAAGACATTATTACACTCAGTTATTGTTGCATTTCGTCCAAAGTTTTAGTGCACCCGATCGTGAAATTACATCCCGCCTAGTCTTTTTCAGTCTTAAGATAGTCTGCATAAGTCTGCAGCCTATAGATGTGTGTGTGTGTGTGTGTGTGTGTGTGCATGTGTGTGTGTGTGTGAAAGTCATTACAATAAAATGTCATTAACTTCTGAAGAGAAATCAATGTAGCGCCCTTCACTGGTCAAAGGCAAAGCTCCCATTTGAAACTCTGACACATGGTGATATTGTGAACTAATATATGATGCAAACAAAGAAAAGGACTTACACTTCCATTGAAGGTGCTTGCCTTGTCTCCATGGAGATAGTTTTGCTTGGAATGTTCCGCAGTGTTGGATTATATTTTTATACAGTGGTGGAAATGCTCAATTTTGTTACTCAAGTAAAAGTACAGATACAAAGGTAAAAAAGTTACTTAGGTTAATGTAAAAGTATCATATGAAAAAAAATCCACTTAAGTAAAAGCATTAAAGTACCTATTTAAAAATGTACTTAAAGAATAAAAAGTAAAAGTATTTTGCAGAGATTTTTAGAAAAATTTGTGATTTTGAAAAAGAATTTAGCTGATTTAAATCTTACTTTTTCTAGCTGCATTTGTGTATTTGTGTATTTTTGCTCCAAGTTGGAATATTAACTCAAATGAAATGTGCTGAAAATAAGTCTCAGTCATTTCAGCAGGTCTCAAACCAAGAAAAGTTCTAAATCTAAAATGTAGTGGAGTAAAAAGTACAGATCCACTGTAAAAATTTACTTCAATCTAGTACAGATACTTAAAATTTGTACTTAAGTATTGTAATTTTACTTTTGTACTTTGTTACCTTCCACCATTGTTTATTTATCTCCCTGAAGACAAGCAGGTGTTTTTCAAGGAACTTTTTGGGAAAGCTTTCTGGTCAGACTGTGTTAAAATAAAACTTGTATTACAGTCTAATGAAGCCTCAGACAGAGCAGTGCCTACAGTTAGCATCAGACCCCCAGGGAATGTTGATGACGCCAGCTGCAAAGTCTCAACAGTCACTAAATCAATTTAACAATGAAA
Source organism: Boleophthalmus pectinirostris (assembly GCF_026225935.1). Taxonomy (NCBI): domain Eukaryota; kingdom Metazoa; phylum Chordata; class Actinopteri; order Gobiiformes; family Gobiidae; genus Boleophthalmus; species Boleophthalmus pectinirostris. Next base: position 5,807,769 of record NW_026571541.1, on the reverse strand, counting down.
AAACAATGAAACCAATGGCTTTTCTGTAACTTGGGAAAGTCAAGAAACAACTTTTTTTGAAGTGAAACTTAAATAATGATGTATCTCTGAAAAGCAGCCAGAGTCCATCAATAACCCAGAGTACAGCTCTGCTTTGGTAACTCTGCTGTTTCTACTTAAAGGTGCATTGTGTAACTTTTCTGGTGAAGGGATGGAGACATGGAGATGTTTTTGCCTTGTATTGAACGTTTCACAATATGGTATTAAACCTTTCTGTCCTCATGGAGACAGAACCAGACCAAGTTACAGGTCAGATCAAAATATATTTATATATATTTTTTTTTTTTATGTATTTTTGAGCTATAAACCACCTGTAAATGAATAAATGTAAGATAGAGTTGTTTAATATCACACTGTGGAACATTCCAGGCAGATCAATGACATCTCTATAGAAACAAGCAGGTGACAAACCCCATCCAAAAAGTTACATAGTGCACCTTTAAGATTAAAGTCGGGAACAACAATGGTTGTGATTCTGATTGTGATATTTCTAAATGAATGCTGATAATTTCAATAATGTTCAGACTTTCCTTGATATTCCATTTGAAAGACCTTCTAGCTGCAAACAAACACTAACACTGACATCTCCATGGAAACAAGCAGGTCGCCAACCCTCAAAATGAAAAGTTACATAGTTTAGCTTTAAGTAATATTTGATTACACATATGTATCATCCTGTTTAGAACACTAATGTAAACCTAGTCAACTCACTCAGCTCATGTAAGCACCTAAAGAAGCATTGCCATATAATATTCCTTTTCTTAATTTTTTTTTCAGCTTTCCGTCCATTTTCATTTGATTTTAAGACAAAAAAAAAAAAAAAACATAGTAAAAATGGGTACAACAATACGTTTTTCAAAAAAAAAAAAAAAAACAAACTATTGTCTTCATTATTTATCTCCAAAACCAAAATGAAAAAAAAAAAAAAAAAAAAAAACAGATAATGATTTGTTTTTTCAGTTTTCCATTTGTGTTTGAATGAGAACTGAACCAGGACCGAACCAGGACTGAACCAAGACCGAACCAAGATTAAAACAGGACTAAACCAGAACTAAACCAGAACTGAACCAGGACTGAACCAGGACTAAACCAGAATTGAACCAGGTCTAAACCAGGTCTAAACCAGAACTGAAACCAGTTCAGTCCTGTTTTAGTTCTGGTTCAGTGCTGGTTTAGACTTTCCATTATTCATTTAAACATAGAATTGGAAAAAAAAGTAGTTGTTAGAAATTGTTGTTTTTTGTTTTCTTATTTTTGGTTTTATTTTGAAAAAATGAACAGATGATACACGGATCAACAATGATTTTTTTTTGCTTGTGGTATTTCTAAATAAATGTTAAGAATGTAAATACAGTTCAAATATTTTTAAAGAATAATACATACATTCTGCTTAGGACTTACACGGATAGAAATCTATTTATATCAGTGAATCATTAGTTATTTCTCTTGCTTTCCTACGCCCAAAGTTCTTCAGTCTCATTTCACTGAGTCAGACCTTCCCCGTGGTTCACTGATCTGAGCCCAAGTGAACTGCTCATTGGAACAGGGATCTGCGCTCTATTCGATTTGTACGACCTTTTAGCGGCAAACAAACAGCGTCCACGCGCAGACCGCAGCCTCGCACTATACTCCTCCACAGCCAATCACACGAGATCATTTGGGGTCCAGTTCTTCTTCAGACACCCCCTATTATCTTCTAATAGACAGCCGGCTCCTCACGCGCTCCCTCCATTACCGCGCTAAGGGGAGAGGGAGCCGTTCGGAGAAGCCAATTTGTTCCCATCTCCGGAGGTGGCAGCTGCTGGAGAAGAGCCAGTCCAGAGGTGGAACACGCCGAGTACACTGTCAGCTGCTCCCTTTCAAAGCGCCCAACCACAAAAGCACAGAGTTTGATGGCTTATTTCTACATGCACGACTCTCTGGTTCGGTCCCAAAGGGAAAGGGAAAAGATGGAATAATCTGAGGCTTTGTGGAGTATGATGTAACGTGAAATTGGAAGTTTGTATGCATCTGGGACATATATTGCAATGGATTTTCGATTTCTGTGAATGTTGTGGACCAGATGTAGCTAGTTTAGATCTGAGGTAGAAGTGACACTGAAAAATTGTAGCTTCCTTACCTGATTGGAAATAAAATGGACATCAGTTTTGAAAGTAATTCTTATGTTGCTGCATGTTAAAACTGAGGTACCATATTTTGCGCACGACAGGGCTCTCTGGATTATAAGGCGCACTGTCACTGAATGGTCTATTTTCGAACTTTTTTCACATAAAACCGCACATACTATAAGGCGCATTAAACAAAACACAACAGTTAGATAAGTCAGTCAAACTTTATTTAACGCGTTCACAATAACTCTCAACTTTGTTCGATTGTAACGCATAAAAAAAATACTGTCTGTGATGGGCATGATTAGTCGACTAATCGATAACTGATCATTAAGAGTTTCGTCGATTACGTTCATTTCTAATCAACAAACCGAATGTAGGTTTCTGTGCGAAGATACGAAGCTGCGTCTGACAGAGCAAACACTGGAGTTGTGGCCTCACAGTCCCACGTTTGGGCTCTGGCTCCTTGGAGACACTGTACCACTCAGTGAGTGTGTTTACATGCACATCTGTATCCGTTTCATCATGATGCATGTAAACGCAGTATCCCGGCTAGTGCAACATAAAGAGCTGCGATAAACCTGCACATGTACCATCTTTGAAAACATCGCAACACACACACACACACAACAGACTCACCTTCAGCTTCAACATCCCTCTGTCACAGAAAAAAACACCTGTATTCCACTGAGTGTCCTGTAGTTCGACAGAAGCTGAGCACAAGAGCGTTTTTTTTTTTTTTTTCTCTGCTTAGTTTATGCAAATTAGCCATGTGGTTTTAAGTTTCGTTTCTGTGAGACAAAGCTGCATTAAACACATGATAATGTCAAACGGGCTGATGTGGCTCGAGAGTGTTTATGGTTTATATGTTGTAAAGTTGAGTTTATTTATGCAGATTAGTACTAGTAATAATAATGATGATACACAGTTTTGACTTGTATCTAAACTAGAAGTGCAGAGCTCTGATGTTTTGCACACTTAAGCATGTCAGAGTGAGTGGTTTTATGAGAGGCACCTTCTCTCTACTTTGCAGCCTGTGGTCTGCAGAAATATCCCGCTGCAGTCTTTGCAATCGGAGATTCAAAATCTAAAATAAGATTCTCCTTGTGTCTGTGGTGTGCGCTTTTTGTCAAATGTTTATGTTTTATGTCTCTGTCTCTCTGACCTGCCAGGGTCTACAGATGAAAAGTACCTTTGGGCTAATTCTGGTATCGTATTTACAAGTATATGTTCATGAATATGCATTGTCCCTTTTAAATAAATAAAACTAAAAAAATAAATAAAAAAATCGAAAAACTGAAAAATCCTGTAGTGTGGTGGCCTTTACACAGCTTCAGACAAAGCAGTGACATCAACTACAAAGTATCATTAGTATTGAAGTATAAATATTTCAATATGGCATTTGGTAAATCTTGAACCTTGAACACACGTATACTTTACTTACACTCATGTTCATATTATGTAGTAAGAGCTGTACCGTATTTTTTTCCATGTAAATGAGCACATTCTGTTGTTGAGGCCGCTGTATACTGTACAACTGCAAGTTGTTTTTAGCTTTACAATGACAGTGACAAAACTTTGCTCTGAAAGTTGCTTAGAAACGGGTTTAGAAGTCTTCATGGTGAATAATTAGGACACTAGGAATGAGTTAGAAAAGTGGGGAATAAATTTGGAGTGCTGCAAAATTATTTAAAATGAACTAGTTCTTGTTTCCACATTTTTAAGGCAGTAAAAATCAGTTACAGAACTTTTTGGTCTTGTCTCTTGGGTAATAGATTTAAGAGTTTTAGGTTTAAAATGTTACTTTCGGGCTGTAAATTGTGACATCGCTCAATGAAATTCCATAACGGTTACCTATAGCAACCATATAGTGCGCTGGGCCAAAACTCCTCTAATGTTCTCAGAAATTATTATTTGACAAATAAAATGTTAAGAAAACACCATTATTTTTTTTAAAACAATCTTTAAAATGTTGGAAAAATGTGTTGCTTGTGGAAATTTGCAAAAACTTTTGGTAAGAATTCTCCCAGTGTAATGTCATCAATGTGGAACTCTCTAAACTAAAACTCTCTAATTCCTGTAATTTCCAACATATTTTTCCACTTTTCTTCACAAATTGCTTCTTGATTGGTGTAAAACTGTGATTTACATTTACAACAGGTATTACCCCACCTAATTAAAATGAGAGAGCCCCTCATACGCACTTTAAATGAAGGTGTTCTTACCTCCAGCACGTGCTCGTTCTGCTGCTCGCGGTCCAGTTTGCGGGAGGTGGTGGTAATTAAACCTGGAGCAGAGAAAACAGAAGAAAACAATTACAAAGTGCCCGTGCCTCCTCTGACTCGGCAGCGTTGTGTGCTTGGCTCTAATTATCCGGTGCTGTCAAACACGAGGGGGGCTGGCTGCTGCTTTAAAGAGAGTTAAAGCAGAGAAGATGGAGTCATTAAAGCACTTGTACACAGATTATGAGCTACACATTGTAAAAAGGGGCCAGTGGTCACATAAACCGAGAGCAAACAGAGCTGCTGCAGAGACAGAAGAATAAATGCGGCAAAGGGAGGTGTGGACGCTAAAGAAGACAGGAAGTGAAATTAGAAAAACAGTTGTGATGATGTTTGAAAAGCTAAATTTTAAGACTACAGTCGCACCTTTCTTCATGGTTTGAGTGGTCCTGAGACTTATATATTAAAATGTTCACACTGAAGCCTCGAGAGGTTCTAGTCTTGTGTGTGAGTATCTGCTGCTCCTGTTCCTCCTGTACCACTGTCACTTCACTCTACTGCGCATGTCTCCTGCAGAAAGAGCCTCTGTCCTGTCTGGATCATGTCAGACGATCGCACCATTACTTCTGCACCACTGAACAATGTAACGTTTAAACAAACTTATAAAGACGAATGAGAAGACTGAACACAAATGCCCCCAAAAGAAAATCATATTTTGCAGATTACAAGCTGCAAGTAGTGAAATCTGCAGCTGAAAACAGTAATCAAGCAGCAGAAAGAAAGTTTGGAGTGAGCGAGAAACTTGTGACACCGGGAGGATGCACCATGAAACTTTCCTGAAGTCACTGGATGGATGGACAAAGTCTGGACTTCAGTGACACTGAAACCATCCTGTCGGGATTCAGAAAGACCAGAATAATTCTAACTGGAACTGATGCTGAGTCTGACGACAGCGACACAGAAGAGGAAGTGACGCTCTGTTTACCTTCAGAGGTCTTGAAGTTGCTCAGAAGTGACACCGAGGATGAAGAATTGAATGGATTTAGTGATTTGGAGTGAGATGGAGAGTTTGGTAAACTTGTTCTGTTCTGTTGTTTATGTTATAGTTTATCTGAAGAACTGTTCATATGTGATGTTAACAGTCTGTTGTTCTCTCTGTTGTTTTTTCTAGAACTTGACTTTCAACATGAAATGTCCCTGGTCTCTGATTTTATAAAATAAATTTCCCCCAAAAAGTGTGACTTATAGTCCGGTGTGACCTAGAGATAGAGGTTTAGTTAAATCTTTACTGTGGAACTTTCTAAACACAACAATAACATCTCCATGAAAACAGGTGACAGACCCTGTACCAGAAAAATTATACAATGCACCTGTAAGTCACTACAGAAGAAATTTGTGCAAATAAAAATTTGGGGAAAATATCAAGTATTGCTTTAAGTCTTGCAATTTCTGTTCACAGTGTAAACTTGTCCAGAAGAATTGATAAAAAGAAATATGAGAAACAATATAAGAATCACACTTCAGAACATGTTTGAAGAAATTGAAAATTTAGGGTTAGGAAAACAGGAAATTTTGTTGTTTCTGGAAAAAAAGACTTCTAAGTACTTCAAAAATTTCAGCTAGATTGTGATAAGATTGAAATTTTTAGGCATCTGTACTTTACTTACATATATTTACAGTGAATTACTTTTACTTTACCACATTTGAGAACAGGTTTCTACTTTTTACTCTGAACTGAAAAGTAAAAACTACTTTTCTTTATGGTTTAAGGCCTGCTGAAATGGCTTAGATGGCTCTTTTCATTTGAATTTACATCCCAACTTTGAGCAAAACAAATACGCAAAAACACAAAAACATCTAGAATAATTACGAAATCATTTGAATCACTTAAAATCTGCAAAATGCTTTATCAAAAATCTCTACATTTAACAAGTACTTCAGTAGTTTTGCTTAAGTAGACTTTTTTCATGTGATACTTTTACTTTTACCTGTGCCCCTGTATGTGTACTTTTACTTACTTTTACTTAAGTAACAAAACTGAGTACTGTCTAACTCAGAGTTAATTCCGTTCATTCAGACTGCGATTTACACTCCACCGCGGTTCACCTCGCAGCCAAAGGTGGAGCTGTTCCTGATTTTGCCGAGCGGCGTTGTAACTCTGCACAGACGCGTCATGTCGGAGCTACGTCGCCCACGGCAACTGTTTATTAATGAGAACACGACTGCTGGGCTTTATGCTACATTAGCCTCTCCGACTGACGCGCTAACAAGCCCCGAGTACAGCGCTCCTCGTCTGTAGCACTCGCGCTAACAAGGAGAGAAGTGACAGCTCCCATCACACACCCAAACACACGCAAACAAGGCACCTTTAAAAAGAACGCCGTCTGAGTCAGCACACAAAGTTGGATTGAAAATGAGAAGATCCTATGAGGTAGACACGGAGATAATACAACACGGTAAACCTGAACCTTCAAAGTCATTCAATAGATTGTGTGTGTATACTTAAAGTTTTAGAAGTAGTCGTACTAACTTAATTATGTCAAGTTGCTGTAACATGTTCTTCTTTTTGAGTAATTTTAACTAATATTTTTTATTAAAGGGAACTATTGTGTGTGTATAAGTGAGTGTAACTTAAAAATATAAATGAGGTACAACTTATTAAATAGATTAAGTTGCGTATGCTCAAAGTTTTAGAAATAGTTGTACTAACTTAATTATGTCAAGTTGCTGTAACATGTTGTTCTTTTTGAGTAATTTTAACTAATATTTTTAATTGAAGGGAACAATTGTGTGTATAAGTGAGTGTAACTTAAAAACATAGATGAGGTACAACTTATTAAACAGATTAAGTTTTGTATACTCAAAGTTTTAGAAATAGTCCTGCTGACTTAATTATGTCAAGTTGCTGTAACATGTTGTTCTTTTTGAGTAATTTTAACTAATATTTTTAATTGAAGGGAACAATTGTGTGTATACATGACTGTAACTTAAAAAACATAGATGAGGTACAACTTATTAAACAGATTAAGTTTTGTATACTCAAAGTTTTAGAAATAGTCCTGCTGACTTAATTATGTCAAGTTGCTGTAACATGTTGTTCTTTTTGAGTAATTTTAGCAAATAGTTTTAATTAAAGGGAACTATTGTGTGTATAAGTGAGTGTAACTTAAAAACATAGATGAAGTACAACTTAGTAGAATTAAGTAATTAAATATAATATGTAATGTGTGTATAATGTACTATGTGTATACCATAACGTGTCATGTATGTAAGTATGTATGTAACATTAAACTACCTTATTTTTTGGACTATAAATCACTCCGGAGTATAAGTCGCACCAGTCAAGTGTGTAATGAAAAAGAAAAAAACATATATAAGTCAGACTGTTAACGTCACATATGAACAGTTCTTCAGATAAACTATAACATAAACAACAGAACAGAACAAGTTTACCAAACTCTCCATCTCACTCCAAATCACTAAATCCATTCAATTCTTCATCCTCTGTGTCACTTCTGAACAACTCCACGACCTCCGGAGGTAAACAGAGCGTCACTTCCTCTTCTGTGTCGCTGTCGTCAGACTCAGCATCAGTTCCAGTTAGAATTATTCGGGCCTTTCTGAATCCCGACAGGATGGTTTCAGTGTCACTGAAGTTCAGGCTTTGTCCTTCCATCCAGTGACTTCAGGAAAGTTTCATGGTGCATCCTGGCTTTCCTCCAGTTCCTCACAATTTTCTCGCTCACTCCAGACTTTCTTTCTTTGAGCAAGTCCTCAAGTCCCAAGTCAAATACAGACAAGTCCAAGTTGAGTCTCGAGTCACTGGCCCATAAGTCCAAGTCAAGTCCAAGTCGTCTGCTTTGAGCTTCAAGTCTTTAAACCAAAATACCAAATATAGCTAAGATTTTTGCAATTTATATACTTTTTAAACGAAATTGTACTTAAAATGTCATTGTATGTGAGTCAAGCTTGATTTTGAGTTCTTGTTTACATCCATTACATATGGTTATGATTCTGCTAGGATTCTGTTCAAATCAAGGTCAAGCTGATGAGTCCATTGTAATGTGAAAGGGAGGATGCTTTGATAGTTAAATTTGACAATCAGATACTATTTTGATGGTGTTTTCTTGTTTAAAAGTAAACTCGTCTCATTTAATGTCATATTGAGAGAAAATCAAATTGCTTTGAGGCCTCGGCCATTAGTGGCACTGAGGGTAATTGGTTGGGGCCCCTCCAGGTTCAGAGGCCTTAAGCGGCCACCTACTGTTACCTAATGGTAGCGCAACCTCTGCTTTATTCAGTAATTCAGACATTGGAATATGTGTAAATTCAGTTGGCAGAAGCACTGTTTGCCTCTCTGTAATCTCTTCATTTCATAGTTTTACGAATTCATAAAAGTCAGTGACGTGAGGCTCAATGTCTTCCTCGAACACCGATACACGACTGAGAAATGAGTGTGGGATTTCAACACCTTCTTTGGCAGCAAGTGAGCAGTAGTAAGTAAATACGTCTTTCAGTTCCAAAATGTGTCCATTTGCTGCAGACTTCCTTAAGTCATTAATCAACCACATCAGTATTCTCCCCTTCTCATCATTTGCTTTTCCTCTTGACTGTGATGCTTTTCTTGGAAATGTCTAGTAACAGTTGGGATGGTACTTTCCCTCAGCAGCTCTCAAATCACTTACCCCTACCACACGTACAGAAAGACTACAATCACAGATCTCAATTACTTGTTGACTGACTTTAATGGTCGCAACAGAGCACAGAGTTTCTTTCTTGGATTGTTTACTTTGTTGGCAAAATAAGAAGAGTTTCCAGTCAGTTAATGATGTCCTACTTCGTGGCCATGAGCTTAGTCTGAGCTATGATTGAATGGGATGGTTTATTTAATTAATCATTTTATTTTACCCTTATCTGCATCTTGAAATGTCTGTCTTGATTGATGGGTTGAGAGTGACTACAGGCCTTGTGTTGTTCCTCTATTGTATCTTGTCTAGATTTCTGGCAAATGATACAATCTCCATAAGAAGGACCGGACATGGAACGTCTCAAACTTGCACACTCTTCCATTTGTCTCCATCACCGCAGCATGAATAACTAGAGAGCATCTCACTAACATGTAAATCACAAAACGTCAGTAACAGTCAGAACTATTCTCAATAAAGAATGAAATATGTCGGTGGCAAACAGAGATAAATGACTTCGAGGAATGAAAATGAGCAGTCACCTTGAATCCAAACCTTGTAGAAATTTGAATCAGGAATTTGTTTCATTTCTGCTCATTAAATTAAGGAAATGAAGGACGCCATCTTAAAAAAGCTGCAGTATAGCCTTGTGCTTTTATTTCAGTATGCTTAATTAGAGGTTATGTGGTGATTTCTAGCTCAGTTATAATATTTATCAGATATAGATACAGTATGTTGGTATTTGTTTTCTGGACTTTTTATGAAATCCATTCAAATAAAGGGAATTTTACTTTGATTAGCCATCTTAAAACTCTAAAATTCAGCTTGGTAAACACAATATTTGGAATCAGCACCCTCAAATGATGAGAAATAGCATGTTTACTTCCCCAAATTTGCCCTCAAGAGTTTTTCTGAAAGTATTTCCTAGAATTATTCTCAGTTTAAATTGTGACTAGGCTAATCTTAAAATGCCTTTTCTGGTCTTTGGTTCTGTCGCAATCCAAAGAATTAAGATCTAAAAGTGCTTTTAACGTTATCCAAACATTATTTCTTGATGCAGTCTGCATGGAAACAGAGCAAAGGATCATGGTCTATGTAGTTCCCAGTTTTTTTTTTTTGCTATTGCTGCATGAAAACACTGAATTTAAGAGATTTTGAGACTTGTGATTTTTGTTATATTGTAATGGCTCACGATCTTGAATGAATGTCTTTTTTTAAGCAATTTCTTCACATATATGACAAACGAAAGGAGTCGAAATTGGACCTGTCACCTCATCCGTACATTTACAAAAACATAATACATGACACGGAAAACAGGTAACACAGGAAGAAACAATGCAGCAGAACATGAGAATAGGGGGAGAAGAAAAAAAAAAAAAAAAGAGAGAGAACAACCCCCAGACCATACCCCTGTGTTGCATAAACGGTTTGTTTTGCATTTTTGTATGGAAAGCGCTCTATAAATAAAGTTTTACTGATTGATATTATTGTGAGACTTTTGTCGATACGATATCACGATATTTCAGTTATTATAACATCTTTAGCAAACGTTGGGGCCATATCATTGCAACTTCAAAATGTTAAATATTGATTCTATACTAGGGTGAACAGACGTCCCTATTTACCTCGACGGTAGACAGGTACTTTTTTAAATTTAACCAATCGCTGCTATTTGGTCGAGATGTATGTAATGCCCCAGAACCCTAATTGCCAGCTTCACAGCTCCGTGCACGGTCTACAACTTCCGGAGTTCATGCAAACCGTCAAGTGTATTCCAATTCCTGACCTAGTCGCAGGAGAGAAATGAAACGGAGCAGAGGCACTATAGTTGGTGCCAGCCTGGTTACGAGTTTTGAGCCCTATGTCCTCTGTCCTAGCAGATTTATCCAAAACCAGTAATTTGTCCTACTTTTATACAAGAAATGTCCTAGATGTCCCTATTTTTGACCAATCTGATCCCTGCCGACTGTAAAGAGGGGCATTTGTTTTGGTAAAATACAGAAAATCTGTTTAAAAACGACCAAAATAGAAAGAAAATGTGACTATACTGACTCACATGTTAGTCATGAATGGGATGGGAATGAGAGTTTTCCTTAATTACGCACTCATTTCACAATTTTATTATTACCAACCACCCCGAACCGAGGGTGTCCCAGTTTTGGATTTTGAAAATTCTATGCCGCTGATTAATGCTATCTAGCTTGTGATTGTGATATTATTTAAAGGTTGTATAGAGGATTTTTTAAGGGAAAAGAAATACAGTGACATTCCTTTTTCAAATGTTGTGCATGCGGGACACCACCTTCTTCCTCCACAGCTCCCTCAGTAGAAACATCTCCTCCCGCCTCCTTACTCTAGAAATCACGTTTGTTTACAGCCAGTGTGCTTTCAGAATAACTGCTGAAGTGACCTGTCTAGAAATAATTTAGTGACCGACACGTCAGTTTTTGGTCCCTTTGTCTGCTTCATTCGCGCCATCGCTGGAAGAGATCTCCAAGTATCACCTCAGTTTGGCTTTGCTTTCCCCTTTTCTTCTTTCAGCGACCTCAAAAACGGACTTTCTTTTGCGGCGAACTGGTGGTGGATTTTTGTCCACCATCTCAACAAACTTTGTGCAAACTGCGAGGAAGCTACAGTTTAAAAAAAAAAACCCCTAAGAACCACTGCATAAACCACATAATCCCCGAGCGCTGGTGAGTCAGTTACACTAGAAACGTAGGAAGTTTGATTGACAACCTAACAGCCAATAGAAAATGAGGCAGCCTTGTTATCTATTGGCTGATGTTTATCTGGAATCACTACGTCCACAGTTGATAGATTTTCATTCTTTTTTTTTTTTTTTTGGTCATCATAATTACAAGGCTGCTGCATCTCTGTAATGGTATTTTAAACTTTCACTGACAATTTGAAACTAAAAAAAAAAATCCTCCATACAACCTTTAAAATGGACTTGTTTAACAGCACAAATCAGCTCCAAGACTGCAAACTAAAGCTTAACCTCAATCTGAAATTATAACTCCTTCAGTGGGTTAAAAGTCCAGCGGTGATCTAATAATAATTCAGATTCCAGTCATTATCTCCTTACATGTGACCACTTCAAACCCAAACTCTACATTTCCGGTTTCCAGGACATGTCGAAAACCTGTCAAAATCTGCTTCTGAGCCTCGCGTTTTCTTGTCCCTCATTCAAAGAGCCGTCCCCGTGACCTGATGGAAGCGGCTCTCCCTTTAGTGCAGTGCTAATGAGAGCCCAGAGGAGGCGCACACCGCAGACAGCGCGGGGACTCTACACATTTAATTAGCTGAGGGAGACATGTAGGTAAGTGGGTTAGACTTGTCTTTAAGAAACTCACCGCTCCGGGCCAAATGTCTAATCACAACGAGAGCTGCTCCACTTCTGCTTCACTGCTAATTTTAAACAGTCTTTTATGCCGCACTCATTTACAGCTGTGCATTCGCTTTAGGACAAAAGTGCGGCCCAATTTGGTCGGATGTCATTATCATACGAGAGGAAGAGCTAAAGATGTGCGTAGGCTTTCATTGTGTGTCTTGCCGGTTGGGGAGAATGTGTTCATGTCTAATTAAAGATGCATTACGTAACTTTCCTGGTGGAGGGTCCGTCAAATGCTTGAGATGTTATTGCTTTGTCAGAAATGTTTCGCAGTATGGTATTAAACTTTCTAATTTCACGGAGACCAAACCAGATCAAGTTACAGTTCAGATCTGTAAAGAAGGAAACACACTCAACTGAATAAATGTAAAGGTCATACTGCGGAACATTGGAGGCAGAGTAGTGACATCTCCATAGAGACAAACACGTACCGTATTTTTCGGACTATAAGTTGCACTTTGTTTCATGGTTTGGGTGACTTGTACTGACTTATACTCCGGTGCGACTTATATATTAAAATGTTCACACTGAAGTCATGAGAGGTTCTAGTCTTGTGTGTGAGTATCTGCTGCTCCTGTTCCTCCTGTACCACTGTCACTTCACTCTACTGCACATGTCTCCTGCAGAAAGAGCCTCTGTCCTGTCTGTATCATGTCAGTCGATCGCACCGTTACTTCTGCACCACTGAACAATTTAACATTTAAACAAACAGAGACACTAAGAAGACTGAACACAAATGCCCCCAAAAACAAAATCATATTTTGCACATTACAAGCTGCAAGTCATGAAATCTGCAGCTGAAAATGGTAATGGAGCAGCAGAAAGAAAGTTTGGAGTGAGCGAGAAACTTGTGACACTGGGAGGATGCACCATGAAACTTTCCTGAAGTCACTGGATGGATGGACAAAGCCTGGACTTCAGTGACACCAAAACCATCCTGTCGGGATTCAGAAAGACCAGAATAAGTCTAACTGGAACTGATGCTGAGTCTGACGACAGCGACACAGAAGAGGAAGCGGCGCTCTGTTTACCTCCGGAGGTCACGGAGTTGCTCAGAAGTGACACAGAGGATGAAGAATTGAATGGATTTAGTGATTTGGAGTGAGATGGAGAGTTTGGTAAACTTGTTCTGTTCTGTTGTTTATGTTATAGTTTATCTGAAGAACTGTTCACATGTGACGTTAACAGTCTGTTGTTCTCTCTTCTATTGTTATTACTACAACTTGACTTTCAAAACAAAATGTCTGTTTCAGGTCTCTGATTTTATAAAATAAATTTCCCCAAAAAGTGCGACTTATATATGTTTTTTCTTCTTCATTATGCATTTTTTGGCTGGTGTGACTTATGCTCCGGAGCCACTAGTCTGAAAATATGGTAAATAGTCACATTTTTATACAGCTCTTTTCCACCTTCAAGGCACTCAAAGAGCTTTACAACAAGGAAACACTCACCCATTCACACACACATTCACACACCAGTGTACACAGACACTGGAGGCAAGGTGGTGGCAAGTGTCTTGCCCAAGAACACAACGACAGCAATCATCTGTGGCAGCTGGAATCACACCAGTCAACCTGTGGGTCAGTGGATTTAAGCGCTCAACCGATGATGTTTTATGTCGAGAGCGGAATTTGAACCGCCAACCTTCAGAACAGTGGACAAACAGTCATCCGCAGGTGACAGATGTTCTACCAGAAAAGTTACACAGTGCATTTTAATGAATAACCAGTCTTATTTGGTGGGATTTCATTATCATCCGTGAGGAAGAGCTAAAGGTGTGTGTGGGTTTTTGTCTTGAATTGCTTTAGTTGGAGGATGAGCTCATGGCTAATTCATTATCTTTGGCTGAGGAAAAGTTCACTTTTTTACCATTGCAAAGTGACATTTAGACTATAACAAGTGATTCATTTCTATTTTTTTTAATGCTGTTAAAACTATACCACAGTAATATATCAGCATAAATCATAACAACTGTGTTATTGGCACCTGGATGAACTGAACCACGTCCGTACAGCCCCCACAGTGGAGTGTTGTAAGTCTCATCTTAGAAACCATTTTTACTCTCTGGCTGATTTGCGTAGTTCTCTGTGTCTTATTTAATTGTATTTATTTTGTTTTATTTTTTTAGCTTTATGCATTTTAACACTTTATTTATTGTTTTTATTTATGATTTACTGTCTTTTATTGTAATAATTTGTCTGTGCAGCACTTTGGAAACTGTCATGTTTATAGAAATAAAGTGGATTGAATTGAAAAATAGTATTCTGCTGCTTTCTTATTGAGTTAAAGGGCCCATATTATGCTCTATTCTGATCTGTTATAATTCTGTTTCCTCATAAAAACATACCTGGAGTTGTGTGTGCTCACAAGAGTCATTTTTTGTGTGATATGGGACCTTTCAAGAACACATATTGTGCTTGAATCTGCTATAGTTATCATCTCCATAACACCCGTGGGTCATTATGTTGTAGTTTGAACATTTGCAATCGGGATATGAATCTAAAATGACTTAATAAAAGAAACAAATCTGCTGACTTATATTTTAAAAAAACGTGGTGCCCTGTGGGAGCTGACGTCGCCTTAAACATCATCACAACAAAGAGCTGTGAAGCTGCCGACACCTCCGATGGATAGCTGCATATCATAATAGCGAGACATGGATTTATTTTCATTTGTGCCAAAATTACTATGCAAGACTGCTGATATCACTGATTAAAAACACATAACTGGAGAACAAAGTAAGCAGAGGGTTGGGTGAAAATGGCGGTTGGCAAAATAGCGTCTTGAAAATAAGCGATTAAAAATCACTCAAACATGCACAAATCACTCCAAATACAACTCTGAGAGGGTAAATGAGAAGAGGAAACAACTATAACATGGTTAAAAGCTCTGAAAAGTCTATTTTGCATAATAGATCTGCTTTTTATGCCAAATTGACTTTTCTTGAGCTTTTAATCATGTTACAACATCGCTCCTCATCAAAAACATACTTGGGAGTTGTATTTTGCTTCATTCATGTTTAATGAATCCAGTGGAGTAAGACAGAATTTTTATTTCATGTTTTTAATGAATATATTTAAAGGTGCATTGTGTAACTTTTCTGGTGGAGGGAGTAGAAAGTACAGATACGTGCGCTCTAATGTAGTGAGGTAAAAGTAAAAAGTATCCGCTCTAAAATGTATTTAAGTATAAAGTACAAATATCTAAATTGTACTTAACGCAATTTATCACAATCTGAATGAACTTACCATATATTTCGAACTATAAGTTAAACTTTTTTTCATGGTGTGGGTGTTTCCTGCGACTTATACTCCGATGCGACTTATATATTAAAATATTCACACTGAAGCCACAAGAGGCTCTAGTCTTGTGTGTGAGTATCTGCTGCTCCTGTTCCTCCTGTACCACTGACACTTCACTCTACTGCACATGTCTCCTGCAGAAAGAGCCTCTGTCCTGTTGTTACAACCCAGTGCTAGGGACAAAGGAAAGTAACACAAACCAGATATGATGTAAAGTAAATGGCTTTTATAAAGTGAATGTAGGTAAGTACAATAACAAAAATTGATAAATCAGAATTTCCAAAGGTAACTAAACACCTCCTAAAATGGGGTAGGGTAACATCAAACAAAAAAACAACTGCCCAAGGGCCGAGCCAAACTGGCAATACAATACTAACAAAAATATAGGTCGATAACGACCCCTACAGACTGAATAAACACACACACACTTTACAATAACAAAAGGGAGTCAGTGTGAAACTGTCATCCAGCTGCCAGGAGGGACAGGCGCACAGCACTTTAATTGGTCGAGGCGAAGGATGTGTAAGGAAGGGATTGGAGGAACGGGATGTCAATCCTCCAACCACAGCACAATGGACGTCGGAACCAGCTCACAGCAACGGCACCACGCCCCACCAATCAGGTACCACACAGGACATGCAAATATGGAAGATACACGCAGTAAAACAAACGGGGAGCGCCAGGCGATGCGAAGCTGGAGACAGACCACCAGCCATAACACCTGTCGGTCAGTCGATCGCACCATTACTTCTGCACCACTGAACAATTTAGAATCTAAACAAACTTATAAAGACGACTGAGAAGACTGAACACATATGCCCCCAAAACGTAAATCATATTTTGCAGATTACAAACTGCAAGTAGTGAAATCTGCAGCTATAATCGAGCAGCAGAAAGAAAGTTTGGAGTGAGTGAGAAACTTGTACAACAAGGAGGATGCACCATGAAACTTTCCTGAAGTCATTGGATGGATGGACAAAACCTGGACTTCAGTGACACCGAAACCATCCTGTCGGGATTCAGAAAGACCAGAATAAAGGCCGGAGGTCATGGAGTTGTTCAGAAGTGACACCGAGGATGAAGAATTGAATGGATTTAGTGATTTGGAGTGAGATGGAGAGTTTGGTAAACTTGTTCTGTTCTGTTGTTTATGTTATAGTTTATCTGAAGAACTGTTCATATGTGACGTTAACAGTCTGTTGTTCTCTCTTCTATTGTTTTTACTACAACTTGACTTTCAAGAAGAAATGTCGGTTCCTGGTCTCTGATTTTATAAACAGAATTTCCTCCATAAAGTGCGACTTATATCTGTTTTTTTTTCTTCTTCATTATGCACTTTCTGGATGGAGCAACTTATACTCCGGAGCGACTTATAGTGTGAAAAATATGGTAGGCTGCAATTTTTGAAGTACTTTGAACAAATTTTCTCTATAAACAACAAAAATCTCCTGTTTTCTTAACCCCAACCCTGCTATTGCTTTGTCTATAATGTTTCACAGTATGGCATTAAACCTTTCTTTCTTCAAGAAGATCAACCGAGACCAGGTTACAAGTCAGATGTGTGGAGAGGCGACCCCGCTCGCAGTCAGAATCCCTGTTTTTCTAAGTATTTTTGAGCTATAAAACCACTTGTGATTGAATAAACGTAAAGTAGGGCTGTTTAATGTCACACTGCGGAACATTCCAGGCCGAGCAATGACACAACCAAAGAAACAAGCAAGACGACGGACCCCCAGCCGAAAAGTTGCACAGTTCAGAGGTGAGTGGAGATGGGGTAGAGCTGACTGGGCAGGGGTGGGACAATGGTTTCTTTCAGTGTGGTACCTTTAAGCCCCATTCATCTCCCGCTTCACTAAACCTCTCTATATGGAAATGTACACCGCAGCGGCTGTCACCATCACGCAGATTTGTGATCCTATTGTTTTCTGGGGATTCAACGGGCAATTTTTCTCCTCGTCCTTCTCATCGGGAAAACCGGGGCGTCCGCACAGATAATAGCATAGGTCAGTGGTCCAGTACTGATGTAGGAAGCCGCGTTTGAAATTGATGACATTGCGGGTTGTTATAAAGCTGTTTTTCTTATAAGATACGGTAGAGCGCCGCAGCCGGAACAGCGGTTGGGGAGAACGAAATATGGCAGCTTTAAAGGCGCACTGTGTAACTTTTTTGGGTTTGGGGGTCCGTCGCCTGCGTGTTTCTATGGATGTGTCGCTGCTCAGTCTGGAATGTTCCACAGTATGACATTAAACAGCTCTACATTTACATTTTACATTTATTCAATTACAGGTTTTGTAGCTCAAAAATATCAAAAAAGCAGTGACAGATAATACTCCCTACAACTGTACAACAACTCGCCTGTATGTAACATATAATACTCCCTACAACTGTACAGCTGCTTTTCCTTATGTAACATATAATACTCCCTACAACTGTACAGCCGCTTTTCCTTATGCTCCCCACAACTGTACAACAACTCACCCTTATGGAACAGATAATACTCCCTACAACTGTACAACAACTCACATTTATGGAACAGATAATACTCCCTACAACTGTACAACAACTCACATTTATGGAACAGATAATACTCCCTACAACTGTACAACAACTCACATTTATGGAACAGATAATACTCCCTACAACTGTACTACAAATCAGCCTTATGTAACAGATAATACTCCCTACAACTGTACAACTACTCACATTTATGTAACAGATAATACTCCCTACAACTGTACAACTACTCACCTTTATGTAAAAGATAATACTCCCTACAATTGTACAACAACTCACCCACATGTAACAGATAATACTCCCTACAACTGTACAACAACTCATCACTATATAACAGATAATACTCCCTACAACTGTACAACAACTCATCACTATATAACAGATAATACTCCCTACAACTGTACAACAACTCACCAGGTCTAGTACCACTAAAAACAAACAAAAGCACGCAGGGTTTCATCACTAACTCTACTGGTTAAATAAAACGTTCTAAAATAGACGAAATAGAATAACTGCTATAATTAAAATGACAGCAGTGACATAGATCAAATGCTTTCCATAGTAGAACAGGTTCAAACGGCAATTAGGTTTGCAACAGACACCATCAGAGCCGAGGAGAGCTGAAAGGTCAAAAATAACACAGCGGATCAGCCCACACGCAACAGACACAAACTGAATGTGAAATCTATACTCTCATGCATTTAACCTCCTATATTACACAAACCTGACTCTTGTGATCTTTAAGTCATGTTAGAATGTTTTTACCTCCTCGAAAACAGACCTGGAGTTGTGTTTTGTTTCATTCACATGTTTGAGTAACTCTTTAGTCTTTAGTCTGTCTACATCTCTAAAGCTCAAAATGCTCTGTTCCGAAACCTTGTGATGTCATGAAGCAGTAGTTTTCAAGTTATCAGCTCATTTTACGTTTAGTTTAGTAGAGATGGGCAGTTCCAGGACTGAAATCATCTAAATCAGGGATCTCCAACCTTTTGCGTCCGGTGAGCTACCTTGACAGTACGAAATTGCCGGAGAGCTACTCGTTTCAGCAGCCGCAAGATATAAGAGGGCAAGCTTTAGATGTTGTACAGTTAGATGCCTATAAACCATAAAATTTATTAACCATACAATTTATTACAATACGTGTAATTCAAAAATCCATTGGCGAGCTACAGATAGGTAGACTGATTCATCAGCCGGTTTCATGTCGTGGAAACTGTCTGACCAGCAGCAGCATTAGGATTCGTTCACTCGAAGGTAAGCAAGTACATTTTTTATTTAACCAATTGCTGCTATTTGGTCATGATGTTTGTAATGCACCAAATCCCGTAGGAAGACGGGCAATAACGTCTTTCCCCTTGATAAAATTCACCAGACCTTCTCTTTGTTCCAGCTTTAAATCCTTGATCTCGGGAATCGTTGCCAACACAGAATGTCTGTACATAAGTAAGTCCCTATTTATATAGCGCTTTTCACAGACATTTTTTTTGTCACAGAGACACTTTTACAGATCATTACATTCAGCATTATTCAGTCACTCTATACCTGGTGATGGTAAGCTACTGTAGTAGCCACAGCTGCCCTGGGGCAGACTGACAGAAGTGCGGCTGCCATGCCAATTGGCGCCAACGGACCCTCCAACCACCATCACTCACACACACACCACTTTCATACCAGGCAATGTGGGTGAAGTGTCTAGCCACTGATCTGGTTCATTGATTGATTGTATTTAACTGACCTTGACTATCAACTGTTCTGGAGACGTGTGTAGCATGTTTCTTTTTTAATTGATGAACTCTTTTTTTTACAAAATATTATAATATTATGAACAATCTGAAACTTTAAGAAAAATTTTATTTCAACACAATGTTTTAACATGAACTTGTATGTAAATAGGAATAAGTCAATTTTTCTTAGAAAATCCTGCACTCGGCTCCACTTTTCTCATGTTGGACATTTTTCTGATGAGGGTGTCAAGGGTCAACAGTCAAAACGATCGTCCTTTAAGAGCGTTTGGAAAGAGACAAGTCTTCATTTGTGCTGCTCTGGTGGGAGGAGCCACGTACAGAGACGCTGCTATGCTCAGCACCGCAGAAAATGACCAATATTTTATTAAAAAATATAATTAAAATATATGAGTAGAAAATCAGCCGAGGGTCAGATTAAAGGTCTTGGAGGGCCGGATCCAGCCCCCGGGCCGTATGTTTGACACCCCTGGTCTGCATCTCACTGCTTTGTTTACTGTTGTGCTGTACCACAAAAGGGACCCAGACAGGCCCGACGAGTTTGACATCATGGCAGTTTGACATCATGGCTTCACAGCTGATTGGCTGGTGCACGGTTTACAACTTCAGGGATTCTTGCAAACCGTTTAGTGTATTCTGATTCCTGACCTCGTCACCGGAGAGAAATGAAATTGAGGGTTTTAGGGGCCTAGAACTGGACTCTATTCCTGTCCATTTATATTAGAGGGGGACACATGTGAGGTTTCTTGCCCCGGGCCCCCGAATTTCTGTCAACGCGCCTGCATAAAGGTGTATGAAGTTTAAAAACGCAATGAAGCACTTGGTAATTTGCTCACATACAAGTCGATTTATGTGTTGAACATGTGAATAAAACATAAAAACAAAGCTCCAAGGATGTTCTGATGAGGAAATCGTGTCATATACTGTAGGTTTTTAATGATCCAACGACGATCAAATATTCACACCACGCCGCAGAGACAGAGATGAGCAGATAGACGGAAGAAAAACGAGAGAAGAAAAGAGAGATTGGGTGTGAACTCGGGCTGATGTGACAGTACAATGCAACGCGAGGTGATGGGGGATGACAACAGGAAAAAGGCAAAGTGGAAGAATGGCTTTAATAACGCTACAAAGACGAGAACAGAGGCGCTGGAGTGGAGTTATCTGATTTCTTTAAAGTACGAGCGTCGCGCAGATAAATATAGAAACGGCCAATTATTTCTGGGCAGATCTCGAGTCTTATCTGAGAAATACAATGGGTGAAAACAAGACTACAGCTGTTAGGACGAGTTTCTTTTTTATTTTTTTTCATAATCCTCTCTTCTGTCTGCAGTTTTTTGGGCGTTTTATGATTTAATATAGTTGGTTTGAGAAGTGGTGATTGTGTAAACGGCTGATATGGGCCAGTAATGTTTTCAGAGAGATAAGTAGTATGTAACAGCAGAACGCCTCTGTGGTAATTACAAATGATGGAGGGAGCTGGTTAAGATAAGCGCCGTGCCAAAATTTCTACAAGAGCTGCTAAAAATAAAATGCGTTGTGGCAAAAAACTGTAAAAAAGTGTCCGTCTAGCTGCTGTTATGAAAAAAATATGACACTGCATTGTGTAACTTTTCTGATGGAGGCTTCATCTGATGCTTTTCTTTCTCCAGGGAGATGTTATTGCTTTGTCTGGAATGTTTCGCAGTATGGCATTAAACCTTTGGGCCCGGTCAAGCAGAAGTAAACAACAAGGCCAAAAATTCAAGTTAATGCATCTGATATAAAAATGTATTGAACAGATACATATGTACTCTAGTTTATGAAACTGTTGACCTTTTTTCTGTACCATTTTTGGTTCTAAAGTTCCATATGTTTTAAACAGACCATGTATGAAAACATGGAACAAAAATTATTTCCCAAATTTCAAAGACCTGCAAAAATCATGTAAATAAATGGATGTATTTCATCATATCTTGTGTTATTCCATCTTTGAACTGTTGATGAAGGGACAGGATTTTTCAAAAAAATATGCATTTAAAATGATAAAAATTTGCTTGGAAGAATAGATAATATATATAGAAATAGTTTCCTTTCATTTTGAAGTAATATTAAAGTATTCGGAAGAAAAAAGTTGACAAATTATGTAAAATCCTGCACCTTCTACTTGTTTGCACGATTTTCCCTCCGTTACTTTTCCCTCCGTTACCATGACCTTTCTTAATAAAAAATCTCATGAGTCAAAAAGTAAGAGGTTTTTCAACCTAATCTTGTACCATATGGTAGAAAACTATATGAAGCAAATATTCAAACCAGTTTGTTAAGGATATGGAAGTGAGAACCAAGAGTTATCACTGTTTGGATTTATTGCCCAAAAAGTGCTGCATATTTCATTCCCTCCGTTACCGAACATGAGTTTTTAAAAAACATTTTTGTCAACAACTTGAAAGAATATCACAGGTTTAACTTGACCCTGTTGGAGTGTAACTCTTTCCTACATTCTGATACTTTACTTATTTCAATAGTCCCTCTAGTTTCTGAATAAGAGACATCTGAATGTCAAAAACCTGCCCCTGTTTCCCTCCGTTACCACTTGACCAGACCCAGTTGTAATTTGTTGATACAGTATCAGTATCGTGGGCTGCTGTATCAACATATTGCCAAGAGTGTTTTTTGGTGTGTTTTTCTAAATTATTCTGTTATAGAGCTACAGTTTTGTTACTTGTTTAGTGAAAGGAAACTCATTTATGCAACACATTTGACATTTTCACTGTTTTGATGATTTAAATGAGTGTTTTTCATATGAATTTTGCACAAGAAGTGGTTTAACAAAGACTTTTAGTATCACAGCCATCATTTAGCCTGTATTTTTTTATTGAACGGTATTGAATCGATTTGAAATATATCAAATCATATCAAATCAAAAGCTCACTGTATCGAGATATGTATCGTATCGTGGCGTATGTATTGAGGTATGTATTGTACCATCAACTTCTTAACGATACATATCTTGATACAGTGAGCTTTTGATTTGATATGATTCGATTTCAAATTGATTCAATACCGTTCAGTAAAAAAATACAGGATAAATCATGGCTGTGATACTAAAAGTCTTTGTTAAACCATGTCTTGTGCAAAGTTGATAAGAAAAACAGCCATGATTTAGCCTTGTCGTATCGAATTGTATCAAATCAAACGCTCACTGTATCGAGATATGTATCGTATCGTGGCCTATGTATTGAGGTATGTATTGTATCACCAGCTTCTTAACGATACCCAGCCCTACTGCTCACAGTCAGAATGTCGATTTTTTTAGGTATTTTTGAGCAATAAAACCACCTGTACCTGAATAAATGTAAGGTAAAGATGTTTAATGTCATATTTGCCATGTTTACATGAGAGCTTTAATTCTGAATAAAACAATGATTCTGCTTGAAAAAGACCATGAGAACACTTCATTTCTAAAGAAAATGAATTATACCCTAAATTCCGAACTATAAGCCGCTACTTTTTTCTCACACTTTGAACCCTGTGGCTAATAAAACGATGCGGCGAATATATGGACGGATTCTTTGTTTGGCACATTGTCCATTCATATAATACGCTCTATGGTTTAGTAACACCGCGGATACATGCAGACTGAGTGCAGAAAACACCGCTGTCTGTGCGGTTACACATGGATCTAAGGTTCACATGAAGGTGCTACACGAGCTTGGGATATATATATAGTTTATCGCCATGTGATAAAATAAGTTATGATGCTAAATGAACATTAGAGAGGAGGATACGTCTTACCCGTCTGCGTAAATAACGAGAAGAAACGTCTCAAACTTCAGTCCACTCATACCTGATTGATAGACGTAGCCCCGCCCCCGAGAGAGTCAGAAATCTGCTGAAATCCTCCAAGACACTGACATGATACGGACAGAACAGAGACTCTTTCTACAGGAGACATGTGCAGTAGAGCGAAGGGAGAGACGGGGTGATGTGCCAAGGAAGATGCTCGTTTGATTGTGTTTTGAACAGTTCTTTTGCGCTTCATACCCACACCCTTCTCATGGAAAATACACAAAGAAATGCAAATGATGCAGCTTTTAGGTTAACGGCTGATTGATGTGGCTGTGGAAAACGTTCTTGAAGACGTGGACATCTGTGGCTTATATTCAGATGTGGCCTATATATGTACAATTTTAAAATTTTGTTAAAATTTTGTTGATGCAGTTTATATTCAGGTGCGCTCAATAGTCCGGATTTTACAGTAATTCTGAAGTAAGTGGGTGGTTTATTCCGATTTTAAAGACGAGTTCATGGATCATGTAAACGTTTATTCTTCTTAAAAATAATCTCGGTCGTTCAGTGCATGCTCATTGTTTCACCCTTCTGACGCGATACTGACGATCCGGCTCCACCAGTCCCGGTTTTGGACTTTCATCCACGTCTCTTTGGATTTGTGAGCAGGATGTGGGAGTGGGCTGAGGTGGAACAGCCACACACTCAATTTGTCTTCTTCCTCCTTCTCCGACACTCTTCCCTTCTCCTCCTCAGCCGACAGACGTAAAGCGTGATGAGTGAATTTTTGACTATGAAACGACTATGAAAAAAGTTTGGATCGTGTTTGTATCCGTGGTGTAACGACAAACTGGGATGACAGAAAAGTCGGAAGCAGCTGACGTCTGTGTTTTCTTCCAGTTGACGTAAATACGTTCATGTCTCTGTCCAATCAGAACCCTTTCTCACCCCCAGACGCTGAGCGGAATTAAATAAAGGCGATTTAATGTGTTTTCCATGTAAACCTCAATTTGGAATTATTATTTTCATGTAAGCTCAAAGGAGAATACTTTAATTCAGAACAATTAATTCAGAATTAAAAAACATCATGTAAACGTGGAACATCCAAGGCAGAGCAATGACATCTCCATAGAAACAAGCAGCCGACAGACCCCCAACCGAAAAGTTACACTCTGCATTGTGTAATTTGTTTGTGTCTATTGCTTTGCCTGGAATGTTTTACAGTATGGTATTAAACTGTCTCCATGGAAACTAGCAGGTGAGGCTTCCAGAGCAGCTTACACGACCTAGTTTACAGAGGGAATTCATGTTTGGTTTTTTTTTGTGGTGATTTTGCAGTGAAACATTGCATTTTTACTGCGAGCTGCTTCGGCTCTTCACAGATTAAACAAGTAATGAGATAAATATATTTGATGCCATACTGTGGGACATTCCAGGCAACGCAACGCCATCTCCATGGAGACAAATAGAAGGTAGAAATAGAACAAATGGCTATGAAAATCCATCTTAAAAGGTCCTACGTAATCCAAAATATCAAAGAAAAGTCCAGACATCGGCACTGACCTGTCCGCGGGTTGATCGCGAAGAAGTTCTGAGGGTTCCCGCTGACGATCTTGTAGCTGAGCCGGTCCTGTCCTCCGGGGGGCGCCGCGTCCGGGTCCTGCGCCTGGATCTGGATGACGGAGAGGTCGCGGGGGGAGTTCTCGCTGACGGACGGCCGGTACAGGGGCTCCGAGGTCAGGGGGGCGTTGTCGTTCACGTCCTCCACCTGGATGAAGACTTCGATGGAGGCGAACTGAGGCACCACCCCGTGATCGCTGGCGTACACCGTCAGCCAGTACGAGTCTTTGGTCTCACGGTCCAGCATGTCCGTGGTGTAGATCACTCCTGCACAATAACAAAGACGACAGGGTTAGATCAGCAACGACAGGCGGGTTCGTAAGTGGACGATTCCGGCTCCTACTGACTCCGGCTCTCGTTGACTTACGCTGGAATATCGTGGCCCCTCTGTCTGTAACTGCTGCTGTGAGCCTCGACATTTTGGTCTTAAAATAGGGTGACCATATTTCCGTTTGTGAAAACCCAGACACCTTACCAGGAGTGGGGAGTGGGGGATGGGGCCTCGACACTGAGCTACTCTCACCTCGAAACCTGTGCACATGGCCTCCCACTTGTCTTGACCAGGACGGAAAATGGAAAATTTCTTGTACAAGTCATCATTAAATGCACATTTGCACTTTGGCATGTTGCAGACTGACCGACTGTTTGTATCTGCTCGCTCCTTCTGAATTACAGAGAGCGGCTCAATTTAATGGCCCCAGTGAAAGATAATGAAAACCCGGACAGTTCCACCACTTAAAAAAAAAAAAAAACCTGGACACCCAGGACAGAACGCAAAAAACGGACATGTACAGGTAAAAATGGATGTTTGGTCACCCTATCTTAAAATGTTCGTAGTAACCAGCTCTGCATCATCGTATGTTTTTTTTATTCGTTATGTGAGCTTCATTTGACTGGAGCTGAACACTATGGACATTACACTCCTTTAGTCCACTTCTTTATACACTCTATGGTCTCAAACACTTTTATTAAAATCAAAAAACATAAAATAAACAATCTATAAATTCAAATTAATTCAAATAAAGACTACCAGATTATTTTTATGGGTAGAATACTTCAGTTTGTGATTTATTATGCTTCAAAATCAGCATTGACACACAAATATGTCTCCTTCTAAACACAGAAGAGATTTTATCTATGTACTTTTTAACATGTTGTCAGTAGGGATGCAACAATATTTGATATCATTTTGAACAGTTCAATACTGGTGTCATGATTTGATACATGTGTTTGTTCGATACACATGGGTTCCTCCATGCACTCTGTGTTGTCATTTGTTTTGGTATGAAAGAGAAACAGTTCTCACAGCGTCCTCCTCAGATTAAACAACTTCATAGGGACTTACAAATATTCTAACAATATTCTAACAGAGGAGGGTTTTATCTTTCAGTCACATTTTATTTTACATTGATAAACCCAGAAGGACAAAGATATGAACTTTAAAATACTTAAGAATCAGCTTTAATCAAATGTGCTCGTATACACACCTGTGACGCAACTCGCAATATACGTGATCTTTTTCTCAGACTGTATCTCATAAGTTTTACTTATACACTTAAATGGTGTGTTGAGATATTTCTATGAAATATAACATGGTTTGAGTGTCCAGAAAGAGGATGGGAGAGTGCAGTGTGTCACAGACTGTAGGGGGCAGTGTGGGAGGAGCTACGTACTGTCGCTTAGGCGTATGAACCCAGTGACTCAGGAGGAAAAGAACTCATCAAATGATCATCAAATAAAGAAAAGTCTGATAGTGTAACTCCCCTAGAGTCTGTGTTAGGAGTAGACTGCTATATTATAAAATATAAAACAGCCTGAGAAACTCTGTTCTATTTTCACTGAATAAAAACTCTGAGCTGTAAATCACTGGACTAAAACACTTCACATATAAACTCCAACTGTACACGAGTTGTGCTGTAATCTACTGTGTGTAATGTCTGTACTGTATTTTTCAGACTATAGGTCACACTTTTTTTCATGGTTCGGGTGTTTCCTGCGACCTATACTCCATTACAAATTATATATTAAAATGTTCACCCTGACAGCGGTGAGAGGTTCTAGTCTTGTGTGTGAGTATCTGCTGTACCACTGTCACTTCACTCTACTGCACATGTCTCCTGCAGAAAGAGCCTCTGCCTCACTGCAAATAGTGAAATATTCAGCTGAAAACTGTTAATATGTTACGTTAACATATTAACACCTATTCAACCTGTTCTCTATTCTGTTGTTATTACTATAAGTTATAGTATCATTTGTCTTTCAAGATGAAATGTCAGTTCCTGGTCTCTGATTTTACAAAATACATTTCCCCCCAAAAAGCTACTTATAGTCCAGTGCGACTTAAATATGTTTTTTTCTTCTTTATTACACATTTTTTGGCTTATACTCCTGAGCCACTTATAGTCCAGAAAATACGGTATGTTTCATTAACATCATATTGTTATAACAGTGTAACACCCACACTAAGCGCAGGAGATTACCAATCAAAAAATACAAATATATGGGTAACTGATTATTTCCTATAACTATATATAATTGTCTGCTTGTAATAAATAAAATAAAACAAAGGCAAAGGTATGACTGTAATTATAATTAGGCCGCTTATACAAACACTGCCAAAATAAAAGTTCATTTAGCGCACCCCCTTAATAGTCTTAATTGTCCGCGCGCACGCCCCAATCAGTCTTTCCTCCGCCGAATTTATTTAACCCAGAGTCACTGAATTTCCGCTCACCCCTTTAAAACAGTCTCATAAATCCCAAATTAACGATCTTCAAACAAAACTTAAATCCAAAGGGCCGCAGCGGCGGCGCGCGCTCTCGGGCGGCGCACCTCGATCCTCGCGCAAAGGCAAAATACATGGACTGATCTCACCGGGTCGAGCTGGGTCCCGTCGGTCTGATCTTTGGCACCGTAAACGTGGTCCAAACCGGTACAGTCCGTTAGTAATCCATATTACGTCCTTTTAGATCCCGAACAAGCGTCAGCGGCACAACGGTGAGTTGGGGCGGCGTGCGCGCGCTCACACGTGTGTCACTTTATACTATTAGGCACGCGCGTCAGCTGACTGGGCGATCAGCTGATCGCGTAAACAACAACAGAAAAAGATCGGCCACAATTATTACTCATTAGGAGAGAGAACTGCATGAGATTTTTTTTGCATCTTAAAATGTATCGAAATGAATCAATATCGTGATCTATGTATTGAGATATGTATCGAATCACGGGAAAACCATATCATTGCATCCCTAGTTGTCAGTGTTATGTCCAAATGGTTACAGTATTTTTGCCATATTCTTTAAAGGTGCACACTGTAACTTTTCTGGTAGAGGGTCCACAACTTGCTTTATAAATATTGCATTTATTTCATTGCCAAGTGTTTTAATTCCTCAGTATAGTGTGATAAACCTGCATGTTTACGTCTTTGCCATAGAATATACAGCTCCATGGAGACAATAAATTGTATGTCGTGTAAAGAAAGAGTGTTTTTATGTTCATTATTGTATTTGAATAGATCTGCACTGATTCAAACTGTTCACCTTGAGGATAGTGAACGAGCAAAATAGAACGAAGGAAAAGATAAAGTGAAACAACTGGTATTTTTTTCATTGGTTCAATTGGAAAGACTATTACAAAAAAAATGAAACTAACAAAACAGTTGCATATGTATATCAGAGTGAGAAAGTATTTTAAAATAACTATTACTGTGAATGAAAAGAAAATGAAGCACAGAGAGTCTGGATCTTCATCTACGCTCAACACTTCTCCACTAAAGTTGTTACTCAGCATCGAACTCTCATCATTTCTCCAAGCTTGGGGCCAGAAAAAGTTTTAGTTTTACAACAAATCAGCGCTTCGAGTAAAAATCAATCGAGAGAAAGACGCGGAGCCAGAACACGGTTCAGAAACGTGTGAATTATTTCTTCCCCAAACAACCGCCCGCCTTTAACCAAAATGAGACGAATGCAGCTCCAACATCAAATATGAATAAGAGAGGGATTTCACTCCACTCAAGGAGAGAGGGGGGAGAGAGGATGGAGAGAGGGAGGAGAGAGGGAGAGAGAGGGAGAGAGAGAGAGGGAGGAGAGAGAGAGAGAGGGACGAAGAGGAGGAGAGAGAGGAGGAGAGAGAGAGGAGGAGAGGAGGAGAGGAGAGAGAGAGAGAGGAGAGAGGAGAGAGGAGAGAGGAGGAGAGAGGAGAGAGGGAGAGGAGAGAGGAGAGAAGAGGGAGGAGAGGAGAGGGAGGAGAGGAGAGAGAGAGAGGGAGGAGAGAGGAGAGAGGGAGGAGAGAGGATGGAGAGAGGGAGGAGAGGAGAGAGGAGGAGAGAGGAGGAGAGAGGAGGAGAGAGAGGAGGAGGAGAGAGGAGGAGAGAGGGAGGAGAGAGAGGAGAGAGAGAGGGAGAGAGAGGAGGGAGAGGAGAGAGGGAGGAGAGGGAGGAGGAGAGAGAGGGAGAGAGGGAGAGGGAGGAGAGAGGGAGAGAGAGAGGAGAGAGAGAGGAGAGAGAGGAGAGAGAGAGAGGGAGGGAGAGAGGAGAGGAGAGAGGAGAGAGAGAGAGGAGGAGAGAGAGAGGAGAGAGGAGGAGAGAGGAGGAGAGAGGAGAGAGAGGAGAGAGGAGAGGGAGAGAGGATGGAGAGAGGAGAGAGAGAGAGGAGAGGAGGAGAGAGAGAGAGAGGAGGAGAGAGAGAGGAGGAGAGAGAGAGAGGAGGAGAGAGGAGAGAGAGAGGAGAGAGGAGAGAGAGAGGAGAGAGGGAGGGAGGAGAGAGGAAAGAGGAGGAGAGAGAGGAGAGAGGGAGGAGAAAGGAGAGAGGGATAGAGAGGGAGAGAGGTAGAGAGAGGAAGAGGGAGGGAGAGAAGGAGAGAGAGAAAGAGAGGAAGTGTGAGAGAGAGGGAAGACAGAGGGAGGGGGAAAGAGAGAAGAAGAAAGAGCGAGAAGGAGAGAAAGAGGGAGGGATGGAGAGAGAGAGGGAGGACAGAGGGAGGAAGAGAGAGAGAGAGTGGGAGAGAGAGGGAGAGAGAGGGGGGGAGAAGGAGAGGGAGGGAAAGTTGTGAGACGGAGAGGGAAAGGAAGGAATAGAAAAAAGAGTGCAAAAGAGAGAGGGAGGGAGGTGGAAAGAGAGAGAGGGAAGGAAAGAGGTGAGAGTTAGGGGAAGAGAAAGAGGGAGAGAGGAGGAAGGAGAGAGAGGGGGGAGGGAGGGATGGAGGGAGAGAGAGCTAGGGTGAAAGAGAGGGAGAGAGAGAGAATGAGAGGAAGTGAGGAGAAAGACAGGAAGTGGGGGAGGGAGAGTGAGGGAGGGGAAGAGAGAGAGATAGAGGGGGGTGGCAGGAGAGAAAAAGAGAGAGGGATGGAGAGATGGATGGACGGGGGGATGGAGAGCTGGAGAGAGGGATGGAGAGATGGAGAGAGGGATGGAGAGATGGAGGGGGGATCATTCATACTGGTTTCAGGCCTGTTGACTGCCATTAGAAAGAGCAGAGTGATGTCATGGTAAATGAAGCTGCTGCTCCGGCTCAGTCCCACAGCTCCTGAATCTGTCATGAGCATTTTGACTAAAAACACAGCAGCAAACACACACGGGGGCTAAAGGCTGAACACTAACACGTCAGCGATATCTCCCCTAGCGTCCTGCGGAGAACCCCCCTCCACACACACACACACACACACACACATCCAGCCCCACGCATCTGGAAATCACCCAATCAATGCTTCAGAGCTCTGTGTTATTCTTACTGTACTCACGCCTGAAAACGGATATGGCCAGATGTAAATTTTCTGATGAAGATGTTATTGTTTTGCCAAAAATGTTTCACAGTTTGGCATTAAAACTTCTAGATTACGCAAAAACGGTTTCTTGTGAGCGTTAAGTCGAGTTATATAACGTTACCTCGTCAAAAACAGAGCTGGAGTTGTGTTTTGATTCGTTCACACAAGTTTGAGTAACCCTCCGACACTCAAACTGCTCCACCTTTCCACCTTGTGATGTCATGAAGTGGTAGTTTTCAAGTTAACAGCTTCTTTTAGATTTTGTGCAGTCGAGTTTGACAATAGATTTTATTCACGCTTACGTCACAAAACCGGAGGACGTTTGAAAACATGCGGATTAGGGCTGGGGATCGTTAAGAAGTTGCCGATACGATACATATCTCGATATATGGGTTATATGGTACGATACAGATCTCGATACATGAGTCACGATACGATACACATCTCGATACATGGGTCACGATACGATACACATCTCGATACATGATACATGGGTCACGATACGATACACATCTCGATACATGGGTCACGTTACAATACATATATCGATACGTGAATCGTGATATGATACATATCTCGATACATGGGTCACGATACGATACATATCTCATACATGGGTCTCGATACCATACACATCTCGATACATGGGTCACGATACGATACATATCTCGATACATGGGTCTCGATACGATACACATTTCATATATCTCGATACATGGGTCTCGATACGATACACATCTCGATACATGGGTCACGATACGATACATACATCTGGTTACATGGGTCACGTTACGATACATATCTCGATACATGGGTCACATACGATACTCATCTCGACACAGTGTACTTTCGATTCGATATATTTCAAATCAATTCGATATGGTTCATTTAAAAAAAATATATGTCTGTGATACTAAAAGTTTTTGTTAAACCACTTCTTGTGCAAAGTTCATATGAAACACAAACATTTTAATCATCAAAACAGTGAAAATGTTAAATAAGTCAAACAAATTAGTTTCCTTCCACTAAACAAGCAAAAAAACTATAGCTCTGTAACAACATAATTTAGTAAAATTTACCAAAAAATACTCTTGGCGATATATATATATATATATATATATATATATATATATATATATATATATATATATATACTGTATTATCACATTAAACTATATTTCAATATTTTGCACACCCCTAATGCATATTCATTTGTGTTTTATCATTTGTCTAATTAAAAAAAGACAGCGTAGCGTTCAGTTATATTCAGCAGATCAACAGTTTCGACCCGCTGCCTGTAAATAACACTGAATACACAATTAGAGTCCTGTTCCCTGTGGAAAGTTTTGTCAGGTTGTGAAGACGCTGCTGCTGAATGCACAGTTTTATTGTTTTATCACGTGCCCAGTGTTAGTAACTACACCGCAAGTTAAGAGCGTAGGTTTGGTCTCAGCTTTGGTGGGGACATTATCAGCTAATCCCACTCCTGGCTCCACTAATGACGTCACTCTGTTGTAACGTCACATCACTGACTACATCTCAGAACGTCTCATAAACAAAATGTGAACTAAAACATGTTTAATTAATACTACTGAGTTTGAAAAAATATCAGAAGAAATTTATATTTTTGTTCATTCAAATAAAATGGCAAATACTGGTAGGGTCTATTTTGTCTTCCCCAAATATTGGTTGTGACGTCTCTATGCAACCTATGCCCTTGCTGGAAGTCTTCATCCGCATGTTTCCAAATTTCATCCGGTAAGCGTGAAATTTGAGGGCTGAAATGATCCAAATGACTCTAGTGAAGTTGTGTGGAGTTTAAAAACAGTGGAGCACTTCCTGTATTACCACATGACATCACAAGGTGGAACAGAGTGTTTTTTGTTTGAGAAGAATCCTGAATATGCAGGGTTCGTGTGTCAAGCGTGTGAATTTAACAAAACACAACTCCAGGTCTGTTTTCGATGAGGAAACAACATTATAACAAAGAAAATAGCAGAATATCAGCCCTTTAAACTTGTCTATCTTTATGAATGTACAGGTACAGATGCCATCAGGCCAAGTGGTAGGTCATATCTGTGGAGATGCGAGCCCACTCACACTAAGGATGCCTTTTTTTTTAAGATGTTTTGTTCTAGGAATAGAAGTTCAAGCAATAAAAACAAATAGATAATACCATTTATTTCTCTGAACATTCCAGACAAAGCTACTTTCCTCCAGAGAAGATTCTTTATTAGTTATTTCAGACACAAATATTATTCAGTCCATGGTTTAAAAGAAAAATTGGATACAACAAACAAACAAACAAAAAAATTGACCAGAAAGTTCATCAAAGTGTGTTTAATATAGAAGAATTTTGTATTGAGATCATATTCTACTTTATATTTATTCAATTACAGGTGGTTTTATAGCTCAAAAACACCTCGAAAAACAGACATTCTGACTGTGAGCGGGGTCGCCTCTCCACAGATCTGACCTGTAACTTGGTCTGGTTTGGTCTGAAGATATAAAGGTTCAATGTCGTACTGTGAAACATTCCAGAAAAAGCAATAACGCAGTGCACCTTTGTGTCTTTAGTTGTGTCACTCTGTTTACTTTCACTTTATGTTTTAGCTGCAATTGACAATTTTAATGGGTTTTAAGTTTTTAATGGGTTTTAAGTTCAGTTTCCTCCAGGCCTCGTCATTATCAAGACACTAAAGTGGATGTTGAAATTAAGTTTGTTTAGCCTTTAGCAAAGTGTGATGTTTTTCTTTTTTTTAATTGAATCTGTTATATTGTCCAAAATCCATCTCAGTCCCAGAGGCGGTGTTTTGATTCATTCACATGTTTAACACACAAATCCTGCACATTTAGGCTTCTTCTCAAACAGAAAACACTCTGTTCCACCTTGTGATGTCATATGGTAATACAAGAAGTGCTCCACTGTGTTTTTAAACTCCACACACCTTCACTAGAATCATTTGGATCATTTGTGCTCTGGAATTGCCAATCTCTACTGAACTAAAGGTAAAAAGAGATGTTAATTTGAAAACTACCGCTTCATGACATCACAAGGTGGACAGAGGGTTTTGAGCTTTGGAGGTGCAGACAGACTAATAATAAAGGATGACTCAAACGTGTGAATGAAACAAAACACAACTCCAGGTCTGTTTCTGAGGAGGTAACAACATTATAACATGATTTAAAGTCAGTTTTGCCTAATGTTATGTAGATGTTGATTATCCATGAGTGACACACATTGACACGCCCCTTTTCCTCGGATGGTGGAACTCGTAACTCGGAAGAGCTCAGAGGAGACCGAGCAAGGAGTCCAAGATGGCTGAGCCCAGTGTCACCTTTAAGTTTGAACAGTTTTCATTGTGTTTGGACACTTTGATGGTTTAAATGACAATTTCAGTCATTCGTGTTACTGCAATACTTTACTGCATCTGTATTACCTCAATACCTTTCTGTGTCTGTATTACTGCAATACTTTACTGCGTCTGTATTACTGCAATACTTACTGTGTCTGTATTACTGCAATACTTTACTGCGTCTGTATTACTGCAATACTTTACTGCGTCTGTATTACTTTACTGCATCTGTATACTTTACTGCTCTGTATTACTGCAATACTTTACTGTCTGTATTACTGCAATACTTTACTGTCTGTATTACTGCAATACTTTACTGCGTCTGTATTACTGCAATACTTTACTGTGTCTGTATTACTGCAATACTTTACTGCATCTGTATTACTGCAATACCTTTCTGTGTCTGTATTACTGCAATACTTTACTGCGTCTGTATTACTGCAATACCTTTCTGTGTCTGTATTACTGCAATACTTTACTGCGTCTGTATTACTGCAATACCTTCTGTTCTGTCTGTATTTACTGCTGCTGCATTTCTGTGTCTGTATACTGCAATTTTACTGCGTCTGTATTACTGCAATACCTGCTCTGTATTACTGCAATATTTTACTGCGTCTGTATTACTGCAATACCTTTCTGTGTCTGTATTACTGCAATACTTTACTGCGTCTGTATTACTGCAATATTTCTGTATTACTGCAATATTTTACTGTGTCTGTATTACTGCAATACCTTTCTGTGTCTGTATTACTGCAATATTTTACTGCGTCTGTATTACTGCAATATTTTACTGCATCTGTATTACTGCAATACCTTACTGCGTCTATATCACTGTCTGTGGGTTTAGTAGTATTACTGCAGAATTTGACTGTGTCTGTACCACTGCCTATGGGTATGGTAGTATTACTGCAATACCTTACTATGCCTGTTTTACTTCAGTACCTTACTGTGTCTGTATTACTGCAATACTTTACTGTGTCTGTATTACTGCCTGTGGGTTTGGTAGTATTACTGCAGTACCTTACTGTGTCTGTATTACTGCAATACTTTACTGTGTCTGTATTACTGCCTGTGGGTTTGGGAGTCGTGTCGTCCATGTTTTTAGCCCATTATCTGTAGCTAATGTGCCAAAATGACTATCACATGACACTGATATACTGAATGATTCTATTTCTACTGTATTCTTCCTCGAGGTTGTGTAGTTGAAGTACAGACTTATTTTGGAGCCTGGTACTCGGTCAGTGCTAAACCAACAACAGCTTTCTGTTTGACATCCACGTTTTTCTCCAAGTCGGACACACAAAACATAATAAAACGGTTGAAGCGTGGACATGACGTCATATCCAAGATCCGAGTGGGAGACGGATGAAAAATTTTTGTTTTTTTTTCCAGAAATGTTCTTATGTATGGCGCTATCTCCTATCTCCATGGAGACAAGCAAGCCACATCTCCAGACCAAGTTACAGGTCAAATCTGTGGAGAAAAGGGCCCTCTCACAGTAATAATGCATGTTTTTGTAGACGTTTTGAGCAACACAAACTCACATAACTGAATAAACACAAGATATATTTGTTTAATGCCGTACTGTGGAACATCTCAGGCAAATCAACCCTCCACCAGACGTCTCACAGTGTGCACCTGCTTCACGAGTAAACAGGGTTATGTCACAGCGCCTCCTAGGGGACGGCGGCGGTTCAAGGTGAGCCGTAATTAAATGAGCCGTGGTCGGTGCTGCTCG
Organism: Boleophthalmus pectinirostris; assembly: GCF_026225935.1. NCBI lineage: Eukaryota > Metazoa > Chordata > Actinopteri > Gobiiformes > Gobiidae > Boleophthalmus > Boleophthalmus pectinirostris. Next base: position 5,771,523 of record NW_026571541.1, on the reverse strand, counting down.
TTTGTCACTGCCTCCTTCTGGCCTCTAGGCTGTACTGCAATTAAACACAGCTCCACAGCGCCGCGTTTAAAAGAACTGTGCTGCAGCGTCCGGCCAAAGGTCAAGTGAAGAGTGGAGCCGCACACGCACAAACACAACACACAACACACACACACACACACACACATACACACACACACAACACACACACACACACACACAAACACACACACACACACACACACACACACACACACACACACACAAATACAACAAACACACACAAACACACACAAACACACACAAACACACACACAACACACACACACTCCGGACGCTTTAGAGATGATTCTGAAGGATTTGATCACTACACAAGTCAAATGGAGCGCTCTGCCAAACGCTAGTCCCAACGTCTTTGTGCTCCAAATGTATCTGAATTTCACTGAACTGAAGAAGAGAAGAAGAGAGGGAAGGCAGAGAGAGAGGAGAAGAGAGAGGGAGGGGGGGAATGGAGAGAGAGAGAGAGAGGGGAAGAGAGAAAGGGAGGAAAGGAAAGATACCTCGTACTCCAAATGTATCAGGATTTCACTCCACTGAAGAAGAGAGGGAAGGAGAGAGAGAGAGAGAGAGAGGGAGGGAGGGAGAGAGACTTCCTGCCTACTTCCCTGTCTCTCTCTCACCCTCTGACTCTCTTTCTTTCTTTCTCTCTCCTCTTGTCTCTCCTCTCTCTCTCTTCCTCCCTTCCTCTCCGGCAAGGTGGGGCATTTGAGGGTCGTGCCCCCCCTAGCGGCCACTGGTGCCCCACCCCCCAGCACAGGCCGTTATTATGACTATTTTAAAATGATTTTGATTGGCGCATTTCACTTCAGGCTGAGGACACAAACTTTACTGTGACATCAATGATATTTATTTATTTATTTAGTTATTTAGTTATTTAGTTAGTTAGTTAGTGTAGTCTGATTGGACAACTGTCCTGTCACTCACGTCACGTCAACCTGCTGCGTCAACTCGTAGCAGCTTCACGATTAGCGGCAACTGCTACTTTAGCCTAAACCTCCACACAGGAAATGGCGAGAACAGAGTCAAAGACCCGACCTGACAGACCCGCCGCCGGTACTCAGGACAGCCGCTGCCGAGACTGGGGCTTTCGCCACCGGGCCGGGGCTCTCGCTGCCGCCACCGGGACCACGGCAGTCGCTCGCTGCTCTATCCGCCTTTGCCCGCTCGTTTCTGGGTGTAAAAGTTTGACCTGAGCAGAGCGCGCAGAGGCAGAATTCTACCTGGTGTCCTGGTGCTGATATGGACTGACCGTAACTTTCAGATTTAAGTGGGAAGTTAAGACTAATTTTACAACCGCTCGTGCATTCGGCTCCCGGGACCTCGCGTCACGGACCAGACCAGACTTTGGACCAGTTTCATCTCTTCATATTGGACAATAAACTTTTGGAGACAGAACCAATGGAACAGTGGATAGAAGAAACACTCTGCTTCAGTCTCTGGAGAAGGTAATGTTTTTCATTAGTTTGCGGCAAATCTGAAGATGAAGCTTGTTACCGTTAATTGCATTAAATACATGAAGCCTAAACATGTTTTTATGTTATGTTCCATAGTTAAATAGTTAAGTGTAGTGTTAATAGTGATGTAAGTGTAGTTAATAGTTCTGTGTTAATAGTTATAATAGTGTTATAGTGTTAGGACTAGTTAAACCAGGTAAACCAGGACTAAAACCAGTGATCTCATATATTAAAGTAAATAATGGTTAAGCTGGAGTGGGTGTGTGTGTTGGTTCTGTTTGTAGTTTAATAGTTAAATAGTGTTCTAGTGTTAAAGTTCAATAGTGTTATAGTGTTAATAGTTAATAGTGCGTAAATGAGCTCGTGTGCGATGGATCTGCTCTGGTTGTTCTGTCGTGTGCTGTAGGAGCGGCATCTGTGTTCATGTTGTGATCGTTGCCTCTTCTTGTAGTTTTATTGACGTCGTTGTGTCTGGGTGTGAGCGGCGTGTTACGTTGTGTTGTTGCGTAAAGTTTGTGCTTGGCTGTTCATTGTGCTCTGATCGATATTGTTCAGCCAATAGTAACCAAAATGTCTGTTTCTGGTATTTGTTAAGTATTTCTTATAATACTACAGTCCTATATATATAATACATATATTATTCATAATATATATTTATAATTTTGCCCTTGGTGCCCCTCCCAAAAATAATACCACCAGCCGCCACTGGTCCTGGTTTAGTCCTGGTTTAGTCCTGGTTTAGTCCTGGTTTAGTCCCGGTCCCTCAAGTCTCAGGTCTCTATAGGACAGGACTGGACGGCGTTACCCTCGCGTACCACGCCCACTACAGACCTGGTGCTGTCCGATGCGTGACTATTTCTTGCCCGGTTGCTTCTTTCAGTGATGTTGTTCAGGGGTGTTTTTGACGAGAGGCTGTTGTTTAATGTTTACAACCAGTGTCAGGCCTTATTGTTTTTTAATAAACCTCAGCCTTTTATTATTGTCTTGTGTGCGTATCGTCTACCACACAGCCTCAACAACTATTGCAACTAATAATAATAATTTTAATATAATTTAATGATAATAATAACAACACACATAATTAGCCTAATACTGTTAAAGAAAAACGTGTTTGAAGCATGTCTGCTGTGTATGACTCCACCGTGTTAAAATATTTCTCAAATGGCAGTGCCCCCCTGCTGGTGACCCACGCCCCTCCAGTAGATGTGCTCTCTCTCTCTCTCTCCCTGCCTGTCCTTCCCCCGTCTCTCTTTCTTCCTCTCTCTCTGTCTCTCTCCTCTCTCTCTCCCTTCTTCTCTCTGTGTTTCTCCCAGTCTGTCTTTCACTCTCTCTTTCTCTCTTTCCTCCTGTCTCTCTCTATCCTTCCCTTTCTCTCTCCTCACTCTCTCTCCCTTGTTCTCTCTCTCTTTCTCTCTTTCCTCCTGTCTCTCTCTATCCCTCCCTCGCTCTTCTTCTCTTTCCCCTGTCTTTCTCTTTTTCTCTCTTTCCTCCTGTCTCTCCGCACTCTCTCTCTCCCGTATATCTCTTTCTCTATCCCTCTGGCTCTCCTCTCTCCCTCCTTTTCTTCCTCTCTCTTTCATCTGTCCTCTCTTCGTTCTTTCCTCCAGCTCTGACCTGTGAGCTGCTTGTTTGTGCTGGTGTGATGGTGTGATGGTGAGAGCGAGCGGCCGGAGGAGGAGGAGGAGGAGAGGGGAGGAGGAGGAGGAGGAGGAGAAGAAGAGAGGGAGGAGGAGGGGTGTCTCCAGCTCCGGCGCTCCGAGCTGTAATTGGGAATTAGAAGGAGATTAATGAAGGCGCTGATTAGCATTAGCTCTAATCCAGAAGAGTGGAGGCCCTTTGTATCTGTGACCTACTGAGAAGTACTGAGAAATACTGCGTACTACTGCGTACTACTGCGTACTACTGCGTACTACTGCGAACCAAAACAGACGACAGAGTGAGAGAGAGAGAGAGAGACTGGGCTCAAAGGCATAAAAACAAAGGAAAGAGGGACGGAGAGAAGGAGAGGGCTCAAAGTCATGTAAACAGAGGAAGGAGAGAGGAGAGAGAGGGAGAGAGAGAGAGAGAGAGAGAGAGAGAGAGAGAGGAGGAAGAGAGAGAGAGATGAGAGAGAGAATGAGAGAGAGACAGACAGAGAGAGCATGAGAGAGAGGGAGGGTGGGTTCACAGGCATGTAAAGAGAGGAGTGAGGGAGGAGAGAGAAGGAGAGGGTGAGAGGGAGAGACAGAGAGAAGGAGGGAGAGAGAGAGAGAGAGGGAGGCCATGCTCAAAGGCACGAAAACAGAGGAGAGAGGGAGGCACAAAACCAGAGGAGAGAGAGAGAGAAGGAGGGAGAGAAGGAGAATGAGAAAGAGAGAGAGAGAGGGAGGCAGGGCTCAAAGGTACAAAAACAGAGGAGAGAGAAAGGAGAGAAGAAAGAGAGAGAGAGAGAGAGGGAGGCAGGGCTCAAAGGCATGTCAACAGAGGAGAGAGGGAGGAAGAGAGAAGGAGAAGGGGTGAGGGAGAGAGAGAGAGGGAGAGAGAGAGAGAGGGAGAGAGAGAGAGAGAGAGGGCAAGTGGGGAAAAACTGATAAAATGAGAGAGAGAGAGAGAGAGAGGGAGGACTGGTTCAAAAGCATGTCAACAGAGGAGAGATGGAGGAAGAGAGAAAGAGAGGGGGTGAGAGAGGGAGAGAGAGAATGAAAGAGAGAGGGAGGGCGGACTCAAAGGCAAGTGAACAGAGGAGAGAGAGAGAGGAGAGAGAAGGAGAGGGGGTTAGAGAGAGAGAAAGAGAGAATGAGGGCAGACTCAAAGGCATGTAAACAGAGGAGAGAGGGAGAAGTGGTGGTGGGGAGAGAGAGAAAGAGAGAGAAGGAAAGAGGGAGGAAGAGAGAGGAGTTGTATGTGAAGTGTATATGTGCAGAAGTGTGTACGGTACAAGTTTTCCTTCCTCCAGTGTGATGAATCCACTTTTTATTTCCAACTTTAATATCAAACAACGGCGGGAGTTCGTCTGACACCAAAACAGACAAATGAACCGAAACAGAAACGATTTACAATTAGCCCCGCCCCCGACAAAATCCTACACCTCACACTTGTCCCAAACGCTCACATGTTTACACGACGCTTTCACACATTCAAAGCACTTTACAGCACTTTACGTCAACGAACCACTCACACGTTCACACACACAGACACTGAGGTGAGTTGAGTGTCTTGCCCAAGGACACAACACCCCCAGCCTCTTAATCCGTGGACAAATGTTCTACCAGACTGAGTTAGTGTTGGTAAAAATGTCTGATGGTTCGGTGAATGCCAAACATTCTCCACAAACACCGTCCAGTTCCAGGATTCTGAGTGATCCAGTGGTGACATTCCAAACTTTTTACATTTTATTCTGACTCCCCCAAGTTACAAACTCCAACTTCTCAGCACGTTGGTTTCACACACTTCTCTCTCTCCCTCACCGTCTTTCTCTCTGCTCTTTCTCTCTCTCTTTCTCTGTCTGTTTCTGTCTCTCTCTCTGTCTATTTCTGTCTCTTTCCTCTCTGTTTCTGTCTCTCTAGCTCTCTCTGTTTCTGTCTCTCTCTTCCTCATCTCTCCGTTTCTCTTTCTCTGTTTCTGTCTCTCTCTCTCTCTCTGCCCCCATTTCTCTCTCTCTCTGTGTTTCTTTCTCTCCGTCTTTCTGCCTGCTCTCTTTCTGTTTCTGTCTCTCTCTTTCTCTGCTTCTTTCTCTCTTTCTCTGCCCTCTCTCTCTGTTTCTTTCTCCCTCTCTCTCTGTCCTCCCTCTCTTCCCTCTCTCTCTCTGTTTCTCTCTCTGTCCTCTTTATCTTTCTCTCTCTCTCCTTCTCTCTCTCTTTCTGTCACTCTCCCTTTGTCTCTCTCTCTCTCTCACCTTCCCTCCTCTTTGTCTACTCTCTCTCTGTCTATCTCTCTCCCTCTCTCTCTTTCTGTCTCTCCCTCCGCTTTGTCTCCTCTCTCTCATTCTCTCTCTCTCTGCCCCCCCTCTCTCTCTATCTGTCCCTCTCTCTTTCCCTCTCTCTCTCTTTCTGTCTCTCTTTCCCTCCTTTTTGTCTCCTCTCTCTCTCTCTTACCGTCTCTCTCACTCTCCCTCCTCGTTGTCTCCTCTCTCTCCTTCTCGCTCTCTGCCCCTCTCTCTTTCCTTTCTCTTTCGCTTTCTCTCTCTTTCCTCTTTGTCTCCTCTCTCTCCTGTTCTCTCTCTCTGCCCCTCTCTCTTTCCTTTCTCTTTTGCTCTCTCTCTCTTTCCTCTTTGTCTCCTCTCTCTGTGTCTGTCTCTCTCCCTCTCTCTTTCTGTCTCTCTCTCCCTCCTCTTTCTCTCTCTCTCACCCCTCACTCCTCTTTGTCTCCTCTCTCTCCTTCTCTCTCTCTCTCTCTGCCTCCTTCTCTCTCTGCCCCCTCTCTTTCCTTTCTCTTTCTCTCTGTCTCTCTCACTCTCCCTCCTCGTCATCTCCTCTCTCTCTCCTTCTCTCTCTCTGCCCCTCTCTCTTTCCTTTCTCTCTCTCTCTCTTTCCTCGATGTCTCCTCTTTCTCTATCAGTCTCTCTCAGTCTCTCTCTGTCTCTCGGACCCCCCACCTCTTAGTCTCCTCTCTCTATCTGTCTCTTTCTCTCTCTGTCTCTCTCACCCTCACTCCTCTCTGCCTCCTTCTCTCTCTCTCTGCCCTCTCTCTCTCTCTCTCTCTCTCTCTCTGTCTCTCTCTCAGTCTTTATCCCCTGCTCCTGCTCCTCCTCCTGCTTTCCTCTGGAGCAGTTTATCAGACTTTTGGGTGCCTGTGTGTTCTTTGTGACGCTCTTCTCTCTCCTCCTCGTGCTCGTTCAGATCATTACCGTGGATGGATCGTGCCCCGTGGTGCTATCGCTCCTAATGCTGACGGCTAATGAGGCTTTACCTGCGGGCTCCCTGCGCTAATCCGCCGGGCTCGGGGCTCCTTCTTGTTCCGGCCCCGGGTTTTGTGGCTAATATCGCGCTCGCGGAGACACTGCTCGACCTCCACAGCCCAGACTGCGCCGATTTAAACCCTACAAAGGAGGCGCCCTCTCTCATCTTTTCAGTGCTGTGATAAACGAGGGGCTCCGACGATGGCCTGGATATTTGTCCTCACCGATTGCAATGACTTTGACACAGTAAAGATCGAGATTATTTCTGCTACACATCACCGCTTATGTTACGAAAGCTTTTTAAAACTTTTATGCAACACAGCACAGATTTATGCCATGTTATAATTAAAGGTGTGCAAAAATATCCTATCATTTAATGTGAAGATAAAGTATCGATATCGTGGGCTGCTGTATCGATATATTGCAGAGAGTATGTTTTGTTTTATTTTGTTACAGCTACAGTTTCGTTGCTTGTTTAGTGAAAGGAAAATTGTTTATGCGACACATTTGACATTTTCACTGTTTTGATGATTAAAATGTTTGTGGTTTAACAAAGACTTTTAGTATCTTTTTTTTTTTTTTTTTTTTTTTTTTAATTAAACCATATCAGATCAATTTGAAATATATCATATCAAATCAAAATTGCACTGTATTGAGGCATGTATCGTATCGTGGCTTATGTATCAAGGTATGTATTTTATCATGGCATATGTATTGAGGTATGTATTGTATTGTGGACTACGTATCGACATGTATCATATCGTGACCTGTGTACCAAGGTTGTATCATGGCCCATGTAGCGAGGTATATGTATCGTATCATGGCATATGCAATGAGATATGCATCGTATTGTGGCCTATGTATCTAGATATGTATCGCATCATGGCCTATGTATTGAGATTGTAGTGCCGAGGTATGTAGCGTATCGTGGCATATGTATTGAGGTATGTATCGTATCATGGCATGTGTGCCGAGATACGTATCATATCGTGGCCTATCTATCTAGATATGTATCGCATCATGGCCTATGTATTGAGATATGTATCGTATCATGGCCTAAGTGCCAAGGTATGTATCATATCATGGCATATGTATTGAGATATGTATCGTATCATGGCCTATGTATTGCGGTATGTATCATATCTTGGCCTATATATCAAAGTATGTATCGTATCTTGGACTATGTATCAAAGTATGTATCGTATCTTGGCATATGTATCGAGGTATGTATCGTATTTTGGCATATGTATCAAAGTATGTATCGTATCTTGGCATATGTATCAAAGTATGTATCGTATCTTGGCATATGTATCAAAGTATGTATCGTATCTTGGCATATGTATCGAGGTATGTATCGTATTTTGGCATATGTATCAAAGTATGTATCGTATCTTGGCATATGTTTCAAAGTATGTATCGTATCTTGGCATATGTATCAAAGTATGTATCGTATCTTGGCATATGTATCGAGGTATGTATCATATTGTGGTATATGTATCGAGGTATGTATCATATTGTGGCATATGTACTGAGGTATGTGTCACATCCTGGCCTATGTATCGAGGTATGTATCATGTCATGGCATATGTATCGAGGGAGACCTATGTATCAAGGTATTTATTGTATCGATGTATTTATCATACCGTGGCCTGTGTATCAAGATATGCATTGTATTGTGGACTATGTATCGTATTGGCAACTTCTTAATGATACCCAGCCCTAAATGTTACGCACTCGGCCCATTCATAACTTATTCACACTAACATGTGAGTCAGCATAGTCATATTTTCTTTGTGTTTTCCATAATTTTACCTAAACAAATGACAATGTATGCCTCGCAAACTGGTCAAAAATAGTGACACCAGGGACATTTCTTGCATAAAACTGGGACAAATCACTGGTTTTGGATAAATCCGCCGGGACAGGGGACACAGGGCTCAAAGAAAAAAGGTATGTCTGGTCACCCTGTCTAAAATAACATAACATTCACATGCTCGTTAGTATTAGTCCACGGTATTGGCTGTATTTGCAAATGTACGAACTGTGTCACCGTGGTCACTACAGAGACATTCCTCCGTAAAAATACATGTAGGACACTCCCAGGGTGAAGTCACTGCAAAGTATCAATAGAGCATTACTTTGTTTCCGGGCATACCCATGTAGATATATATAAAAGTACACAGATATTCTTCACTCAGCATGTTGGCAGCAGTAGTACGTCTACTTATAAACTGAACAGGCTACACGCTTCAGAATCACCACATGCAAACAGCTATTTTCTAACTCCATCGGGCACTTTATCACGGAACCTCTGACACACATTTATAAACCGGTTTTACACAGACAATAGTAAGAATGTGGGTTGTGTCTTGCCCAAGGACACAACAGCAGAACGCACAGATAAGACTGAATTAATGCTCGACCAACTATATCCCGTGTGGGCTTTTGTTTGGACGTAATAAGAATATTTATAGGCTGATTTTGGCCGAGAACATCTCATAATGTTTGAACTTTTATTCAAATTGTTCATTAGTTGTTTGAAGAATAAATCACAGAACACTATTGGGTCTATAATATAATAAGTTAACTGTGTTTTAAGGAAATAAGTGTCATTTTCCGTCTCTAAACTGGTATCGGTAAATATCGGGTATCATCATATACTTAAAGTCCAAGTATATCGTATTCGGTATTTGGATATCGGCAGTGTTACTTTTAAAATGTATTCCCCTATAGATTACAGATTACATATCCCAAAATGTAGTTTGTAACAGAATCTATTAAGTTACTTAAGGTGAGTAACGTAATCTGAATACTTTGGATTACTTGATTTGCTGTAGAGGAGCAAAGACTCGGATATCTTAACATAAGACAAAGACAATAAAAAGTCCAGACTTTCTATATGAGATCATTGTTGCCTTAAATTATGTCCACCTACTGTTATGTGTCATATTGTTTATTTAAAAAAAAAAAAAAAAAATCACTTTCAGTACAAACATAATGGCACCAGCCCAGTAAAAATCAGTAATATTTCATGTTTTTTACTCAAAATAATGCAGAATCAGGTTATTAACAGTGCAGATTTAACAGTCCTGTTAAATCCTGTTTTAGACCTGGTTTAGACCTGGTTTAGAACTGGTTTAGAACTGGTTTAGAACTGGTTTAGAACTTTTTTAGACCTGGTTGAGAACTGGTTTAGTCCTGTTTTAGACCTGTTTTAGACCTGGTTTAGACCTGGTTTAGAGCTGTTTTAGAGCTGTTTTAGACCTGTGTTAGAACTGGTTTAGAACTGGTTTAGTCCTGTTTTAGTACTGGTTTAGACCTGGTTTAGTCCTGTTTTAGTACTGGTTTAGACCTGGTTTAATGCTGGTTTAGTTTCAATGAATGGAATTACCGAATTAAAAAAATAAAATAAAAATGGAATACCGCCCAAAATGTGAAAACAGGAAAATACCACCATGTAATCCATTTATTTCAACAAAGTAACTATAATCCACTTACCACACATTGAAACAGTAACTGTAACTGATTACAATTACTCATAATTTGTATTCTGATTACGTAACACCGGTACATGTAATCTGTTACTCCCCAACACTGGATATCGGTATTGGAACTGATAAAGCCAGATCGTTGCATCCCTACTCCTTAGTGATAGATAGGTTTAATATATTTGTGGAACATTCTAGACAAAGCAAAAACATTTCCATGAACAGAAACAGGTGATGGTAGTGGACCCTTTAAATACCAATACGACAAAATAATATTACTCAAGTAGAAGTCTGGATTCATTCATGGACGTACACAATAATAGATCATTCACACAAAATGATTTCATTGATTGGAATACTACTCATGTTATATATGATCTTTCTTGTCCTTGTTCAGGTGGTTTGTTCTATATTGGCCGGAATAAATCATAAAAGCAATGACACTCAGCTTCACATCGAAGGTACTGAACATGTGAAACCACTAGCAAGAGGTGGACTTCAAAAATAAAATCAAAGAGAAGCTTTCTGGATTCATAAATTAAGATCATGTGAAAATCCTGGTCTGAATGAGGACTTTGATTTGTCTTGTTTTTTATAAATGTTATATGTACTTTTTATTTTTTTATTATTTGTATTGTATTGTATTGTTTTTTGTTTTGCCTGTGACATGTTGCATGTCTTGCACTCGTCTTGACTATAATCAACGTCTGTCCTCATTAGGGATGTAACAATAACGGAAATATCGTGATATCGTATCGTCATAGTTTTCACAATAACATCGTGGACCATCACAATATATCCAATTACAAGTCTCTTTGCTTAAATGAAGCGTTATGGTGCGACAATAGCGAAAAAAGACAGAGGGAACTACATAGACCATGATCCTTTGCTCCATTTCAGTGCAGACTACAAGAAGAAAGAACAGTTCTAAGCACTTTTAAGTCTTAGTTCTTTGGATTAAGTCTTGTCAAGGCATTTTAAGAGGAAAAAGTAGTATAATAGCCTCGACAAAATATCGCAATAAATGTACCATGAGCCCTAATCGTGAGCCTCCCCACCTTATCGTGAGCTTTCCCACAATATCGTAATAAATATCATACTGTGAGGTTCATTCTGTGACAGTATCGTATTGTGAGACTTGGATATTGTTACACTCCTAGTCCTTATCATCGGTTGGTGTTTTCATGCTTTAATTTTTAACTAAGCCCTCGGGAAGACCTAGTCAGGCTGGCGCCACCTAGTGCTTCTGCTCAATTTCATTTCTCTCCAGCGACTAGGTCAGGAATTAGAATACAAAAGACGGTTTACAAGAACCCCAGAAGTGTGAGTCTGGGCACCAGCCAATCAGCAAAGAGCCATATATTCAGTGTTGGCAACGATTCCTGAGATCGAGGATTTAAAGCTAGAATAAAGACAATGTTTGGTGAATTTTATCAAGGGGAAAGACGTTATTGTCTTTCTTCCTACGGGATTTGGGAAAAATGTAATCTACCAGTTAGACCAGTTAGCGGCACATTACATACGTCACGACCAAATAGCAGCGATTGGTTAAATAAAAAAAGTACCCGTCTACTGTCAAGCAAACAAATTCTAATGCTGTGAGGTCAGAGGGTTTCTACGAAGTGAAACCGGCCGATGAATCCAATCGCGGTGGAAACATTTTAGCTTTGGCCATTTAAATAAAGGCCTTTTCACTATACTGTTCCTCGTGCAACTTTTCCTTTTATTGGAGTGCCTGAATTTCGTTGAGTCTAAATAAATTGGAGAATTACTCGCTCTATGTCGCTCGAGAACTACCAGTAACTCTCCAACTCCTTCCAAGTATCTCGCCAAGGGATTTCTGAATTATAGCTATTGTGCCTAATAACTAAAATCTGATTATTTATTTATGATTCCAAATTTATGTGCTAATAAATGGATAAAGGTTTATGTTTTATAGCCATTTAACTGCACACTATTAAAGGCTTGCCACGGCTCTTCTATTTTCTTAATTTCTTGCGACCGTTAACGTTAGTAGCTCTCTGGCATTTTCGTTATGTTAAAGTAGTTCACCAGAGGAAAAAGGCTGAAGACCTCTGCTCTATGCTCTAGTAATAGATAGAAAAAAACAAGTCCTATATGTTCATGACGCTGATGTGTTTTCTTCTATCGGTTATAAAACACCATAAACAAAGGTCTCATCATGAAAGACACTAAGAAAAGCATCTGTAATTTATTCTAATCCGTAAACAAACTCTGTGTTGCTAACTTTTGCCTTCGTCTGTATGTCGGTCCTGACCCAGTTTCCCACGCCGACGAGGCCTGATTGACTGCCGCTGGGTAATTATCCGTTTCCATGGTGATCGGTGGGAGGGGTGATTAAGCTCCACAATACTTTCTAATTGAATTGTCTTTTTTTTAAAATGCAGTTTAATGCGTGTATTATTCTTTGGACAAAACTTTTCGATTGCTGTGGATTTTAATCAGATTTTTAATCATGATCTGGTATTCTGTTCAAAAAGGACTCCGCATGCACGCCTATTTTTATGTGTTTAAAGGTGCACTGAGTAACATTTCTACTGGAAAGTCCGTCACCTGCTTGTATTCATGGACATGTTATTGCTTTTCTAGAATATTCCACAGTATAGATGAATAATGAGGAATAATAATGAATAAATGCTAGATGGATATGTTTAATGCCATACCGTTAGTTTATTTTCTTTGCTCAGTTAACATAATCATACTTAATATTACAATGATTTACACATACACAATACTCAGTGTTGGGGAGTAACAGATTACATGTACCAGAGTTACGTAATCAGAGTACAAATTATGAGTAACTGTATTCAGTTACACTTACTGCTTCAGTGAGTGGTAATTGGATTACATTTACTTTGTTGAAATAAATGGATTACAGGGAAACAAAACCAAGTCTGAACCAGGTCTAAACCAGGACTAAACCAGGTCTAAACCAGGTCTAAACCAGGTCTAAACCAGGTCTAAACCAGGACTAAACCAGGACTAAACCAGGACTAAACCAGGACTAAACCAAGACTAAACCAAACAAGACTAAACCAGGTCTAAACCAGGACTAAACCAGGTCTAAACCAGGACTAAACCAGGACTAAACCAGCCCTGGTGTAGTGTGTATATACAAATAAATATGGCAGTATGAACAGGTGGGGATTAGGTATAATAAACATGAGGACTATATAAGCAGTTCTATTGTAAACCATTGTTAACCCTCAGGTGAGTTGCAAGAGATTTTTTTTGGCTCGTCTTGTCACGATCTGCATGTCGGTCTGCAAAATACATATACATACATCTCTTTTTTTGTTTTTTAATCACTTGCAGTTTAAACACATTATTACTCAATCTGTATTTGAGTCTTTGTAGGACATTAAAAAAGTCTCAAGTCTCAAGTGTCGTCCATTTGTTTCAACATTATTGATATTGCGCCTTATAGTCTGAAATATACGGTAATACTAATTGTTCAGAGAGACACGATCACTCAGTCAACAATAAAATATCCTCATTAATGTTCAATAATGGTCACAAATTTGACTCGCAAAGATTTGTGACTTTTAAAATATGGGTCCACAGAAAAATAAAGTCTGGGAAACACTTTTGTAAACAATAGTACAGTTTACATGAAAAACTTTACTAGAATATACTTGAAGACATATACTGAGTGTGCTACAGAAAATATAAATATGTATGACATCCATAAAAGAGCAACAGATAAATATGAACAGGTGCGCTGTAAATAAACAAATCTACAGTTATGTGTCAGATGAAATATGAACATGTAAGTGTGATATGCAGAGACATACAGAGCATTGGGGATATATACATGTAGTCTGGATGGAGGGATTGGACAGGGTGCAGTGTCCGAGGGGGAGATGAAGAGGAAGAGGGTGAGTGGGTGACGTTCCGACAGCCCCGATGTTATGATTTCATTTCAGACGAGCTCCGTGAATGTAAAGTTTCAATCCTCTCCGAGCCTCAGAGCAGTGGACAGTCTGGGCGTCTTGTTCGAGTTGTATTTTTAGCTGCCCAGTGTCTCTCCCTCCCCCACTCTGTCGCTTTCTCTCTGTCTCTTTGTCTGACCTCTCTCTCCTTCTCTTTCTCTCTCTCTCTTTGTCTGGCCTCTCTCTCTTTCGCCCCCTCTCTCCCTTCCCTCTCTCCTTCTTTTTCTCTCTCCCTCTCCCTGACTCTTTCATTCTGTCTCTTCTCTCTCTCCCTTTCACTCTCTTTCCCCTATTGCTCTGTCTCTTTCCCTCTCTCTCTGTCTATCTATCTCACTCTTTCTCTCTGCCCCCACTGTCTTCCTCTTTTTCTCGCCCTCTCTTTCTCTCTCTGTCTCATTCCCTCTCTCTCTCTGTATATCTATCTTGCTCCTTTCTCCCTCCCTCCCTCTCTTTCTCCTTCTTCCCCTGTCTCTCTCTTTCCCCCACTCCATCTTCCACTCCCAGTCTCCTACTCTCTCTCTCTCTCTGTGCCCTCTTCTCTCTCACCCATTTTCTCTCCCTCTCTCTGTCACTAGATCTCCCTCCCTCTTTCTCTCTCTGTTTATCTCTCTTTCTCTCTGCCCTCCCTCTCTCTCTGCTCACCCCTTCTTTCTCACCCTATCACTCTCCCTCTCTCTTTTTCTCTCGCTCACTCTATCACTCTCTCCCTTACTCTGTCTTTCTCTCTCTATCTCCCTCTCTTTTTCTCTGCCCTCTCCTCGCTCTCCATCCCCTCTCTCTGTTATTCTCTCTCACCCCCCTCTCCTCTCTCTCTGCCCACCCCTTCTTTCTCACACTTTCATTCTCCCTCTCTCTCTTTCTGTCTCTGTCTGTCTCCATCTCTCTTTCCGTCTGCCCTTCATCCCTCTCTCCCTCTCCTTCTCTCCGTCTGACCTCTCCTTCCTCCACAGTCCTTCTCTCGAGGGGGTTGTTGGGAGTTTTTTCGCTGACAGTGACACTGCGCTCGGAGTTGAAATATTGTGGTGAAGTCCAGTTGTGGTTTGACCCGGTCAGCACAAACACCAACAACACACCGAGCGGACGGAGATGTGGGCTCCACGGGGCGCAGCGGAGACACAGGCACAGCACATACACACACACACACACCCAGGATATTTTAGATACATTCTGATTTTGAAATGGTTCTTGTTGTTCACTGGGACTTATTATTATTACTTCTATTATACTATTAAAAGTGTTGGGGAGTAACAGATTACATGTACCGGAGTTATGTAATCAGAGTACAAATGATGAGTAACTGTATTCAGTTACAGTTACAGTTTTAATTAGTGATAATTGGATTACAGTTACTTTGTTGAACTAAATAGATTACAACACTGTGGTATTTTCCTGTTTTCACATTTCGGGCTATATCCCTTTTTTTTTTTTTTTTTCTACTCATTGCCGGACACTAAACCAGGTCTAAACCAGGTCTAAACCAGGACTAAACCAGGACTAAAACTAGGTCTAAAACAGGATTTAACAGGACTAAATCACGCTGCGTGGACGGTCTCCTCGTCTTCTATCAATAATATTTTTAGTACGGTTAAATAAAGTCTTATGTTACAATATCCTCGTTTTTGCTTTTCTACAGCAAATCAAGTAATCCAAAGTATTCAGATTACGTTACTCACTTTAAGTCATTTAATGGATTACGTTACAAACTACATTTTGGGGTATGTAATCTGTAATCTGTAGGGGAATACATTTTAGAAGTAACCTTCCCAACACTGACTATTACTCCTCTCACTACTAAATGTATTTAATGCAGTCACAAGTTTTAGTCTCACCAGTTTCTTTGTTAACGTTTGATTCATCTTTATTCTCCTGTATTCAACACATCATTGCTCACATCATCTTATTTTTACCATCCACTGATACATATCCACTACTCGGTACTAACTTCCAATTAAATTTTTTAATCGGTTCAAAAGCGTTGCATAGTCATTTTGGTACAAGTTAAAAAGCGTGATCTAAAGTTATCCAGAGGAGGTGCTTATAACTTAACAGCTCTTTATTGTGATGATGTGATTGGGCACTGCAGTTTTTTAACACAGAAGGCAGCGGATTTGTAGATTTTAGTCATTTTAACTCAATACTGAGATTTAAAATGTCCAAATTATAACATAATGATCTACAGTTGTCAGAGATTAAAAGGACAGCACATGTCTTTAAGTAAATATACTCCAGAACAATGTACAAGTAAAATTAAAGGCCCTGTTATATTAGGCTATTTTCTGATCTATGTTCTATGTTACTTGGAGTTGTGTTTTGTTTCGTTCACACATTGAGTTCGGAGTTCTTCTCAAATGTAAAACACTTTCATTTTCACCGTGTGATGTCATAGATTAGGTTAGGTCGCTTTATTCGTACCCGTGTGTAAATTTGCTTCGCAGATTTGAAAGGCTGGTCCCACATTTCACAACATTTCATAACACTATGTACAATAAACACACGTATAAAAACACAATTACAAAATACAGTGTTACAGAGCTCCAGTGCAGAATGATTTGATCCATAAATAATGAATTCAATTCATCCATCACGCTTGACTAAGATCACAATAAATATTAAATATATAAAAAACACACAATTTTTCCAAGACAATGTACTAAAATTGATAGATAAATAGATTACAAAAAGCCTCTGACCACTAGACTGTATGAAGTGTATAAAGTGGACTAAGTGAGTGTGACGTCACCTGTAGCATTCAGCACCGCTCAAATGAGCCAGTTACAGGAGTGAATTTGGGGTCAGGCTCTGTATTATGAATAGGATTGTTTTTGACGGACAAAATAGCGAAAAACCTAATTCAGGATCATGTAGAGCGACCAAAATGATGAGGCTCACTGCAGCAGGTACAGAGAGAGGAGCCACAAGATCCTAATGTAAGTCAATCGGAGCCGGAAGAGCCTCATGGCAAACTTCCTATTTGGCACACGGTGGACCAGAGGGAAGCAGCTGAAACTCTGAGTTTGGAGGATGCTGCACGTCTTTGAGAATCGTCCGGGACATCGTCTGTAACTGTCCTGAGTACAGAGAGTCCAGACGGCTCTGAAGATGAACAATCACCTCACTCGTAAATTTAACCAACTGATCCAGGGAGTTCTTGTTTTTAGCAGAGATGCTCCCAAACCATGAAACCCAGAGGCGGCGCTATCATTAGGCAAAAGTAGGCAGCTACCTAGGGCCCCAAACCTGCAGGGGCCCCCAACTAATTGCCCTCAGTGCCACTAATAATGTCAGAGGCCTCAGAGCAATTAGATTTTATCTCAATATGACATTAAATGAGAGTAGTGTACTTTTAAACAATAATCATAATAATAATAATCATATGTAATGGATGTAAACAAAAATCTAATTGTACTCACAAAAGGCTACCTAACTACGACATGTTTCCAATCAACCGTAATTCAAATAAGTAAAAAATAAGTAGAGAACAATAAATATATTAAAAAACAAAACAAAAAAGCATCATAGTGAGGGCCCCAAACTCAAGTTCGCCTTGGGCTCCCAAATGATGCTATTATGCATCATGTGGTAATACAGGAAGTGCTCTACTGTGTTTTTAAACTCCATATACCTTCACTAGAATCATTCATTTCAGCCCTGGAATTTCCAATCTCTAATAATCTTGAAAACTACCACTACATGACATCACAAGGTGGAAAATGGAGATATAGACAGACTAAAAATAAAGTGCTGCTCAAATATATATATATATATATATATATATATATATATATATATATATATATATATATATATATATATAATATGTGTGAATGAAAGAAAACACAACTCCAGGTCTGTTTTTGAGGAAGTAACAACCTTATAACATGACTTAAAGCTCAAGTCAATATTGTGTAACATCGGACATTTAAACTTTATTTACACAAGCGACAGCATTTCAATTCTTTAAAATCAGAAAAGAAAACTGCATTCTATCCAGGACCAAATGGTGAATTTAAGAGTGAGACGAATGTTTAGCGGTGAATGCAGACCAGAGTTATTATCCCATGTTTTCTTCACGAAGACAAACAAACAGCTTTGGTCAACCGCTGTTATGTCTGCACTGACCTACTTACACTTCACAATCCTGCAGTATTTTTACATTTGCATAGCAGGAACTACATCGGACTTGGCACACAAAATCCAAAAATATTTTCCATTGGTTTCACTAAAATATGAGCATTTTCCATCCTTAACAGGGTTGAGTGCTGACAGTTAAATTACAAAGGTGGTTTTTGGATTCGCAAAACTTGATGAACAATATTATTCTTATATTCCATGTTAGTATGAGACAGGGCTGATCTCGTACACAACGCCAGCACACACATGTCTATCAAACCCGGACTTGGTTTACATCTACGGTATTATGCGGTAAAATAACTCAAATTAAAATACAATTGGTGAAAATCATAACCAACCAAAAATATGCGAAAACTTTCAGAATCACACAAAACATGTATGACTCTACAAATGACCATATAACTGCACAAATATGAGTTTATACTAGAGATTGACCGTTTTTTTCATAGAAGATACCAATTGTTAAAGGTGCATTGCGTAATAATTCTACTGGAAGGTCCGTAACCTGCTTGTCTCCATGGAAATGTTATTGGTTTGTCCAAAATGTTCCACAGAATAGATTAAATCTACCTTTACAGCACTACGTTACATTAGAGGTCAGATCTGTGGAGAATCGTCCTTATTCACAGAAGAAATTATTGTATTATTGAGCAATAGAAACTAAGGTCCAACTGATATCTTGGTTTTGATATTATAGACTGATATGGCCACTTGGAGACATGGGCCGATAGTCCACGTTGGCATGTTATACCTCATTATAAATCTTAGACTCTCTATATGATGTCCATTTAATCCAATTTACAGACAGATAAATGTCATAATATGCCCCTGAACACACCACCAGAGTCACGTCACTCATGCGTGCTTGTTTACCAGATCCATGTGTGAAACAATGCTTTAAACGCTCTTGTCTGATCCACAATACTAACTAAAAGTGAACTTCAGCACAGTTTGGGACGGCAACAAAACTACTGTTCTTTAATCAAAGTGCAAATGCAGAGCAGAGAGGACTGTCCCGCAAACAGAGGACTGTCCCGCAGACAGAGGACTGTCCCCAACGACAGAGGACTTTCATACAGACAGAAGACTGTCCCGCAGATAGAGGACTGTCCCGCAGACAGAGGACTGTCCCGCAGACAGAGGACTGTCCCGCAGATAGAGGACTGTCCCGCAGATAGAGGACTGTCCCGCAGATAGAGGACTGTCCCCAACGACAGAGGACTTTCATACAGACAGAAGACTGTCCCGCAGACAGAGGACTGTCCCGCAGATGGAGGACTGTCCCGCAGACGGAGGACTGTCCTGCAGACGGAGGACTGTCCTGCAGATGGAGGACTGTACCACAGACAGAGAACACACGCAGCTGCTGTCAACATGCTGGATTATATTATTTTATGGATGATTGTTTTGAGTCAGGATTAAAAGGACACTTATTTATGAAGACTTGTGATCTGAGAGGAGCCTGTATGAGTGGTGAGTGTTGCAAATGTGTTGGTTTTGAAGCTACTTTTTGTTCTTTCTCATTGGTTAGTGCGTAGCTGCTGTAGCTCCCTCACATAAACAGGCTGTTTTCTCTTACACTGACCTACTGGAAAGTCACTTTGTCTCTCTTTCTGTCTGCTCCCCTTTCTCCCTCCCTCTCTCTCTCACAACTGACTAGGGATGTAATGGTATCCAAATTTCTCGGTATGATATTTTCTTATTACGCATCTCACGGTACGATATTTATAATGATATTTTGTAAATATGCTACTTTTTCTTTTTAAAATACCCTGATAAGCCTTTGTAACTGTTAAAATACACAGAATTAAGCTTTAAAAGTGCTTAATAACTGTTATTTCTCCATGTAACTGCACTGAAATAGCAAAGGATCATGATGTATGTAGTTCCTTCAGTTTTTTTAGCAATTGCTGCACCAATGCAACACAATGCAATTTTATTTGTACAGCACAATTTATACACAAAGTACTTTACAGAATAAGAAAGACTTTAAAATCACTATGACTATTAATTATTTAAGTTCATGTAGTCTGCATTGAAATAGCAAAGGATGATGGTCTATGTAGTTTTTAGCTATTACTGCATCATAACAATACATTTAAGCCAAGAGACTTGTGATTTGATATATTTTGATGGCCCACGATATTATTGAGAGACTTCTGATGATACAATTTTCCGATATTTCCGTTATTGTTCCATCCCTACAATTGAGTCTACAGTATTGCACAGGACACGCACTATCTACTCCTGTCTGCAAATACATCACAAAAGCACCTCACAATCACACACAACCATCACTATCTGGCCTCTTTTCATTCACACGTTTGGCCCCAAACCCGCGTGTACACAAGCCCACCGCCGCTCCCGATAAGGTTTCCATGGCGACCACACGAGCCGTCCGTCACGCATCGCAGCCGCCATGTTGTTTTCGTGCCAGATTTTTTTTTTTAAACCAGAAATGGGTTTTTACGCTCAATCCGTAGACTTTTATGGACTGTTTCTTCCAATTTTTACATTTTTTTATTCTTGTTTGGGAGCAAGATGTGGTTTGTGATTGAAATCTGAAAATATCTGATCTACAGCTAATGAGTTCTCAGAGAAAGGCCCTGTCAAACTGAGATAGGGTTTGAATAGCTGTATAGAGACAGCGACGACGGCTCCCCATTCATTTTTAATGCACCATTCACCCCCAGGTCTGAACATGCCGCAAAATATGACACTTTTGCACAATGGAAAAAGTTGAAGTGCAGTGACAAGAAAACTGGGGAACATTGAAATAAATGGGCCAGAACTGAAAAAATAATAATGAATGTATTTTATGAGGATTATTAGGAAATTCCATCTTCTCAAAGGCAAAAATCCAATTATCCATTTATCGTAATTCTAACATCAATCCACTGTCACATAGAATACACCAGTACTCTATTTTCTGATCTACAGTATGTTATACTGTTGTTTCCTCATCACACACCGATCCAGAGCTGTTTTGTTTCATTCACACATTTTTAACACACAAAAATGGAAAACACTCTGTTCCACCTTGTTTTTCGCCGCTGCGTTTCATTAAAAAGTAGGTCACGAAATGATATGTTGTTCAATACAGTGCACTTTCAATTCAATACGATTTGATACAATATATTTCAAAATGTTTCGATACGGGTCAGTAAAACACAAAGGCTAAATCATGGCTTTGATACTAAACAACTAAGTTTGTGCAAAGTTAAAGGGACAGTTCAAAATTTTGGACATGGGACGTCATTTCCTAGTGAGGCAGAGTGTTGGAGACGTGTGAAGACATTTTTTGAAATAGTCCATCCAGTCCTTGTATTTGCAGAGGTCACTGGTGCTAGGCTAGTGCATGTCAATGGCCATAGTTAGCCTGACACTAAAAACTGTTTTACCCACTCCACAAAACACCCAAAACAAATCTATTATTACACCAGACTGTCCATGTGAATGTCTGTGTTGATACAATAATTTTAGAAGTAAAACCAAACTTGCATTTGAATGGATTTATGTCTGAGCAGCAGCAGCAGCGAGTTGTACCTCTGATAGAAAGCTTGGCAGCGGCGGACTGATATATGAGAAAATAGTCCCTCAATGATTCATGCAATACAATGTTAGTTTTATTTCAAACATTATTCTATCAACACAGACATTCACATGGACAGTCTGGTGTAATAATAGATTTGTTTTGGGTGTTTTGTGGAGTGGGTAAGACTGTTTTTAGTGGCAGGATAACTACGGCCATTGACATGCACTAGCCTAGCACCAGCGACCTCTGCAAATACAAGGACTGGATGGAATATTTCAAAAAGTGTCTCCACGCGTCTCCAACACTCTGGTTTACTAGGAAATGAGGTCCTATGTCCAAAACTCCGAACTGTCCCTTTAACTTTGCACTTTGACTTCTTATTTATTTATTTGTAATGGGACAGCACATACTAACGAACATAAATATGTAAATATCATCTTCAGTCCCTCTGTAGGTTGATGTGAAATCATCTACAGGACAGAGAAAAGTACAGCAACAATCACACAGAAGTACATAACACCAGCACACTCACTATACGTACAAATTCATTTCAAATAGTTATTTGAAGTTCAAAAAGTTAAACCAACAACCCCTCAGAATAAAAAAAAAAATTTGGTTAAACATGGTGACATGTTTGGCCATTGAACAACCACTGTTTGGATGGAATATTTTTAAAAAGTGTCTCCACAGGTCTCCATCACTAGAGCTCACTAGGAAATGACGTCCTATGTCCAAAATTCCGAACTGTCCCTTTAATACAAAAAACACCAATTTTACTCATCAAAACTGTGAAAATCAAGTTTCCTTTTTGCAAACAAGCAACACAATTGTAGCTCTACACAAAATACTTTCATAAAATATAACAAAAAATATTCTTGGCAATATATCAATGAAGAAGCTCATGATATTGATATTGCATCATCAAATTAAACAATACGATATATCGATATTTCAACATTTTTGCACATAGGCTCCACTGTGTTTTTCACTAGAATCACTTGGATCATTTCCAATCTCTACTGAACAAAAGGTCAAAATGAAGCTTTTAACTTGAAATGTACCGTTTCATGACATCACAAGGTGGAACAGAGCATTTTGAACTTTGGAAATGCAGACAGCCCAGTAATACAGAATCACTCAAACATGTGCGAATGAAACAAAACACAACTCCAGCCATGTTTTCAATGAGATAACAACAAGATAACATGACTTAAAGCTCACAAGAGTCAATTCTACATAATATAGGATCAGTAAAAGTAAAAAGTACCACTGACCTATACTGCAATCACCAAGGAGATATTTTTAAACTCAATAGCTTCCATTTTTTGTTGCAAGGACAATGTCACTTTCCCAATTAGAAAAACCTTCTGCTTTGAGGTAACAACATTCTAACCTGACTTAAAGCTCACAAGAGTCAGTTTTGTGTAATATATCACCTTTAAGACTTGGCACTGTGAAATGGTTTGAGCTGTGATGATCCAAATCTGTCTTGAGCCTGTTTGAAATGACACTTGGGGTTACCTTTGATTCACTCACACACAGCAGCAGCGGAGGCAGCGGCAGCAGCGGCTCTGTGTAATTATGATAAATGCTCTCATTAATTTACTAATGGCAGTAATAAAAGCGTGGTGGGCTGTTATTAGCTGGAGCTCACGGTCACAGACTTCAGGTTCAGGTTAGACCACGTTTACTCACAGAGAGGATAAACATACTCCAAATATGCCTAAAAAGCCCTCGGAACATGGTGCTGAATTATAAATAGTGATTACAGGTAATTATAAAGTAGAGAAGAGGGATGACTTTGAGAGAGTGATCCATTTCCCATAATGCATCATGTCGAGGAAAGCAATTGTCGTTTTAAAGCTGCATTAACTCTTGTGAGCTTTAAGTCATGAGAGAATGTTGTTACCTCCTCAAAAACATAGTCAGGCTGGTGCCACCTAGTGCCGCTGCTCAATTTCATTTCTCTCCAGAGACTAGGTCAGGAATCAGAATACACTAGACGGTTTGCAAGAACCCCGGAAGTTGTAGACCACACACCCGACAATCAGAGAAGAGCTGTGAAGCCATGACGTCAAACTCAAGCGTCTGTCTGGGTCCCTTTTGTGGTACAACACAACAGTAAACAAAGTGGTCGAGATGGATGTAGACGAAGACAGACATTCTGTGTTGGCAATGATTCCTGAGATCGAGGATTTAAAGCTGGAACAAAAAGAATGCTTGGTGAATTTTATCAAGGGGAAAGACATTATTGCCGTTTGGCACATTATATATGTCACGACCAAATAGCAGCGACTGGTTAAATAAAAAAAAGTACCTGCCTACCGTCGAGCGAACGAATGCCTAAGGTCAGACAGTTTCCACGAAGTGAAACCGGCTGATGAATCAGGTTAACAGAAACATACCTGGGGTTGTGTTTTATTTCATTCCCATATGTTTGAGAAATCTTTTATTATTGTTTTCTCTACATTTCCAAAGATCAAAATGCTCTGTTCCACCTTGTGATGTCATCAAGTTAACAGCTCCCTTTAACCTTTTGTTCAGTAGAGATTGGCAATTCCAGGCCTGAAATCGTCCAAATGATTCCAGTGAAGAAGGTGCATGGAGTTTAAAAACACAAAACACAGTGGAGACACATGACATCAAGAGGTAGAACAGTGTTCTCCATTTGAAAGAAAAACAGCCTAAATATTCAAGAGTTTGTGCGTTCAACATGTGTGAATGAAACAAAACACAACTGCAGGTCTGTTTGTGATGCGCAAACAATATTATAACATAGATCAGTGTAATATGGGCCTTTTTATAACAGAATAGGGAAGCCCTGGAGTTAAAGTTTATTTTATATAAATTTACATAGATTTTTATGCCTTATTTCATGTTCAAAGTATATTTTATACATTTTATGTTTTAAACATCACAAAACTGCTCTAAGGTACAGATTTGTAGCCTATATTTAGTTTCAATTTGAAAGTTTTGCATAAATTATCAATAACAAAGTGTTTGTTTTGATAAAGAAATGCTGAATAAATGTATTGTGTGATTAAAAAAAAATATCATTTGAGTATTTATGATTTCAATATTGACCAAAATAATCGTGATAATGATTATTTCCATAATTGAGCAGCTCTACCTTGGAAGGACAAATGGGCTCTATTCACACGTACGTCACAAAAACAGAAGACGTTTGGAAACATGTGGCGAGGGTCAAAACTGAGAAAATAGCCCGGTTTTCTTCATCCAGGTGTCAGGTGCATACTAATTTGTGTTTTATAATTTGTCCAACTTTAACAAAACAAAACAAACAAAAACATGTCATTGTAGCATTCCGTTATGTTCAGCACATCAACACTTCCAACCAGCCGCCTGTAAGTGACATCGAAGCCGCGATTAAAGTCCTGTCCCCCGTGGAAAGCTTTGGCATGTTGTGAAGACGCTGCTGCTGAATCCACGGTTTTATCGCATGCCCATGTCAGTAACTACCGGAAGTCATCATCTGAGTGTTCCCAAACATCGTCCGGTAAGCGTGAATAGAGCCTGTTACCATAAATATAAACAGCTGTAGGAATAGGAAGCAATTCAACTCAACGCAAGTGTAAAGTCGAGGCATCTGTGAGTCAGACGCAATGTTCTTTTTGCTGTTGACCCAAATATCTCCAAGTCTGCACCAAAGCACTTTACTAAATGAGGTACTTGTAAATTACATCTCGCAGCTAATTTAGCAATTTTCTCCTTCTGAATTCTAATCAATGGTGTTTTCGTAAAATAATCATCATTTAGAAACCTCTTTAAGTCACTGTGAATCATCTGTGAAATTATTCAAGGTCCTATATTACTCTATTTTCTGATTTAAATTATAATGTTGCTTCCTCATCACAAACAGACCTGGAGTTGTGTTTTGTTTCATTAGGTTGAGTTCTTCTTCTCTCAGAAAACTCACCACCTGGTGATGTCATGCGGTAATACAGGAAGTGCTCCACTGTGTTTTTAAACTCCACACATCTTCACTAGAATCAACTGGATGATTTCAGCCCTGGAACTGCCGATCTCTATTGAACTAAAGATGAAAAAAATACAGTTAACTTGAAAATTGCCACTAGATGAAGGACTCAAACATGTGTGAATGAAACAAAACACAACTCCAGGTCTGTTTGTGATGAGGTAACAACATATAAAGTGTCTTAAAGCTCACAAGAGTCAGTTTAGTGTAATATTTAAATATCTTGTCCTCTTTCACTACATCCAGAGTTTAGTTTTTACATGTTCCAGGGCAGGTGAGTATAGGTGAGTTTCATTGTTGACAAAAGCGCGCGTTGCATGCTGGGAATTATTTTGGTCGGCGGCAAGAAACACTAATTCAACATGACGGACGGAGCGAGAAAGCACGTAAAGGGTATTGATCCTGGTTATTTATCCACTCTAACAGCAGAGGACCCAAGACCATTTGACCAGAAATTGGTCATAAGCATCGATGGACGACAAATCACCCTTTTCAACCCCGACAAAAGGTGGACCAAATCAAATTTCTGGTCAGAATCACCAACTACCTGGACAAATATTCACTTTGGTGATATCCACAATGACTTGGTGGAAACTCCTGGGCCATTCACAGCAGAAAAGATGAAAACCTCCAAGAGTCTCGATGTGTTGTTGAACTTGTTGGAGTCCACGGTTTGTTAGGATCTTCTACGTTTGCTCTGTGGATGTTTGAAAGCCGTTTAATTCACCGTTAGTGGTTCTTTTCACTCGGAATAAGAAAAAGACATTTTCCTTCTTCCGTGCTTCTATTTGTGCATCTGACAATGCAGCAGGAATTTACCATTATCGGGGAGAAATACGCGAGGTTACGCACTGTGTTTGACGCTACCGTGTTTCTTGCCTCCGACCAAAAATATTTCCCAGCATGCAACGCAGGCTTTTAATAACAATGACATCAGCTGAAACTCGCCTATACCACAAAAACATCCAGTAATCACCTATCTCAGTCTTTCTATAGCTTCCCTTCTCCCATCCTATAATCTTCCATGGATTATTCTTTAACTCCAGCATCCTTCATTTTCCACTCTCTGACTTCAAAATATCTAAAGTGAAGTGTTCTTCCGGTGTACCCTTTAATAGACCTTTTTCACAGCGGCTGAAATGGATGAAGATTTGGTGATGGGGCAGATTTTTGAAGCTGCTGGAAAATATGTAAGACATTTCCACACATATTTTGCCATAGAAAAGCATTAACGTAAGTGACGTTTACCTACATCGCAGTAATTCTGGCCGTTGTGAAAAAGGTCTGCACTCCAAAGTGGGTAGCAGTGGAGTATAGCCAAAAACTGGACTCAAGTATGAAGTGCAAAAAAACTATGACTAATGCTGAATATCTGGTATTTTCAAAGGATAGATCATAAAAATTAAAAAAGTAAAATTATATCTGAAGGAGCGATGCAAGAAACACACATCTTTTAATCATTTTATATTGTCAACATAGAGCTTTAGTCACTTATTATATTGTATATATATTCGCACATCACTTATTGTTACAGCTCACGGCCTGGCTCCGCCTTGCCACGCAAGGCGGCGCCTTCTGTATTTGCCTGTGCTGTGTGGCACCTGGCACCTGATTGGTGGGGTGTGGTCCCGTCGCTGTTGGGCTGGCTCCAGTGTTCGTCGTGCCTGGTTGGAGGATTGATGTCCCGCTCCTCCAATCCCCATCCTACACATCCATCACCTCGTCCAATAAAAGTGCTGTGTACCTGTCCCTCCGAGCGGCTGGATGTCAGTTTCAGTTTGCCACAGTCGTTGACAGAAGTGTGTTTGTCACATCTCTTTACTACTGTGACTTGTGTGAGAATCCAGGGGTCGCTATTGACCTATCGTTTGTTTGTATTTGCCAGTTTGGCTTGGCCCTTGAGTTATTTAACCCAGTAGAGGTATTGTTTAGTTGTATTTGGAAATTCTGATTTATCGTATGTAAAGCAGCTTTTTTGGATATTATACTTACTTACATTTACTTTATAAGCCACTTGCTTTGCATCACATCTTGTTTGTGTTACTTTCCTTTGTCCTTAGCATTGGTTCGTAACACTTATATTGTGATGTGCGAACTGCTGTGTCCAAATAATTTCATTTGTGGGTCAATAAAGTTGCCAGACATGTGCGATATTTTCGATCATTTCACTCTGCCCCAGCTCAAATTGTACGACCAGATCACAGAGTTTAAAAATTCACAGCTCATGGAACTACTTTAACAGTGCAAAACAGTGTGAAGCGACTGGATTTCAAACAGGTTTGATATTCTTGCGACCTACGATTGCCGGTCGTGAGGTATTAATCTGTTCTCATTACCCCATGTTTACTACAAAAAGCAAGACACATGATTAAGACAAAACCCAATCCCCAAAAACATCGCACGAGTGAAATATCGGCTCAGAAAGGGCCAAAAAACGCACAGTGTATGCCCAGCTTAAGTAAGAAAGGTCAAAGTAGAGTACAGTTACTTCAAAGAAAATAGTACTCAAGAACAAGTGAAAGAGTGAAGTCCAAAAACTGCTCTGAGAAGTACTATTTCTTCAAAAGGTCACTCAAGTACATGTAACTTTGTACTATAACAATGTTTATAGCTCTATCTGTCTTTGTTCCCGTCATCAGCTCTTTTATTTGACCCAATGTTCAGCCTTTGCCACTTTTTCAATCTCAAAGCCAAGTTCACCGCCATTTCCTCTAACACCAGAGTCAAGCTTTTTGAACCTGCTCCGCTCGGGCTGCCACACCTCTCTCTCTCTGTGACAGGAGGGCCAGTGGAGTCGGCTCTTAATCAGGCTGTCACGGTGCCTGGGAACCACTGAACTTTGTGCTGATGGATCTGAAGGGGGCCGGGGAGGAGGGCCATTGTGTACCCCACAAAACCAGCTTTGTGTCGGGGCGCTGCGGAGAGGGTCCTCGGGGTGGGAGAGTGGGAAAGCCGCACAGACAAATGAGCCAAACAGTAGGTGGCGTACGACCGGGGAATCTGCTTGTGTTTTTCATAAAAGCGGAAAAGAAAATGTGGCTTCTGTTGAGTCAAATGTTCCTCTACCAGCTGCTAGTTCAAACCAGTCTGACCAGTGTTTTGTCAACATTCTTTATATTTCACTGATCCTTTGTTAACTTGAACACTGAGCAAATAGGCTGAGGGCACTCTCCTCATCCCTGCATCTATAATAAAAACTGGATAAGGCATTTCTCCACTCCAGACAGACTAGTGGCTGCTCCAGGTACTGCAGATCTCGGGAGCTTGAGCCCAGAAAGAATTCTCCCAATGCAATGGATTTATTTGGAATTCAAACTGCCCGTGTTCAGCTGACAGGGCATTCAAAACTAGGGATGGGCATTCGATGAAATCTTCTTAATCAATCGTCGGAAGAATTAATGATCGATTATCGATTAATCATACTATCTGCACTACTAATCTGCATAAATAAATTCAACTTTACGACATATAAACCGTAACCACTCTAGAGCCACATCAGCCCGTTTGACATTATAATGTGTTTAATTCAGTTTTGCGCAACTCTCACAGAAACAAAACTTAAAACTGCATCGCTAATTTGCATAAATTAAGCGAAGATAAAAAAACAGTTCTTGTGCGCTGATGCGGTCAATTTCTGTCGGATTAAAAGACATGACTCAGGTGAATACAGGTTAGTGTGAATATTTTTGCGTTTGTCAAAACCAGGACGGAGGGGAGGGGGGTGGGGACTCGTCATCGACATTGAGCGACTCTCACCTGGCAAATATTTTTCCCACTGGACACTGAAACATATGTGCTGCTTTGTACACTGTGCACATGGACTCACACTTGTCCCGACTGGAATTTTTTTGTACAAGTCATCGTTAAATACACATTTGTGCTTCTGGTACGTTGCAGACTGACCCACTGTTTGTGTCTCGCTCCTTCTGATGCAGAGACACATGTACAGAGCCTGTTTGGTCACACTACACACAGCAACCTACATTCAGTTTGTCGATTAAAATTAACATAATCGATGAAATTCTTAATAATCAATTATCGATTAATCGACTAATCATGCCCATCCCTATTCAAAACTTTCACAAAGGTCGGATTTTGTAGGGATTCTTTTTCTATTTTCATAACATAAACTTAAATCCTCAAAGCGCCTAAAAGTTACCTTTGTAAGACTCATTTTTAGCTTTGTGTGTAAAATCCCTCAGTCATCCAGGTCCATGAAACCATGACAAAAGGAGAAACTCAATTTGTCAACTGGACAAAAATTTATTTGGTCAAATGTTTCGCGGCTCCTCCAAGTTTCTTCAGTTCTGGTCAAAAGGAAGTGTCCACCAGCATTTTGACCAGAACTGAAGCAGCAGCTTGGATGAGCTGTGAAACGTATTCGACAAAATAAACTTATGTCCAGTTGACAAATTGAATTTCTCCTTTTACCATTTTTAGTTTTATGCATCTTAGCACTTTTTATTTATTGTTTTGATTTGATTTACTGTCTTTTATTGTATTAATTTGTCTGTGCAGCTCTTTGGAAACTGTCATGTTTATAAAATGTGCTACAGAAATAAAGTGGATTGGATTGACCGGTCCAAACGCTCCACGCCGTGAAAATTATTTTTGGACACACATGAGCCAATCTGCCCCACTGAAAAGAATACAACAACATCTTGGGTTCACCTTCCACGTTTTATTATAGTTCTTGTCTTGATCTTGTACTAGTTTTGTCTCGTGAGATCTTGTACAATCCCTATAAATCTTTGGGATGGGATTTTTTTGTGTAATACAGTAAGTCCTCTGTTCTAGTCACTAATAGAAATGACTGAATAGAAGTCCAACATTTGTGCTTTTAGATATTTTTTTATATCAAAGTACAATTTTATTAATAGGGAAATCTCTCCCCCCTTCTTAGGAGTATGGCCTCATCACATTCTTGAGCCTGAAATCATCATTTCCAGTGTAGGAGTGT
This sequence comes from Boleophthalmus pectinirostris, assembly GCF_026225935.1. Lineage (NCBI taxonomy): Eukaryota > Metazoa > Chordata > Actinopteri > Gobiiformes > Gobiidae > Boleophthalmus > Boleophthalmus pectinirostris. The sequence continues at coordinate 5,741,090 of NW_026571541.1, read as the reverse complement.
AGGAATCCAGGTGGCAGACCATCCACAAGAAAAGTTACAAACATTGCCACAAGATTTTCCACATGTGGAAAAGGATCTCGTGAGATGTTTCCCTCACATTTTTACATTCACCTTGGATGAAAAAGGAGTTAACTTTGCTTAGTATCTCCTCTTGAGAAGCTGTGATACCCAAAAGAAGTGCTCCAAATGAGAAGAAAACTGTCAAATAAAATAACGCAAAAATTGTGAAGTGAAGGCCACAGTTTATTTATCAAAAATGACATCAAAATCTCGTCTTGTCTCGATCTCACGGGCTGAGTCTCGTAGAACTTGCGTCTCATTCCATCTCTAGTAAATACATGTTCTGATTAAGTTTGAACTGACAGTGCCGCCTCCTCCATTTAAACCCAATATCCACCATAATAGAATATGAAGAGGAAACAGGTCACCGTCAGACTAACGGAGTAGCTCAGTTCTACCCACTCCGCACTTAAAGTATCATGTAGAAGTGCACATCTGTGATCTGTGTCAGGTCTAATGTTACGCCCAGAGCAGGTAAAGCGCACTACAGCAACGGCTCTACACATCCTCTCAGCTTTAACTAAACGCCCACCTCCTCATTAGCTCCAGAAAAAAGGAAAAAAAAAAAAAAAAAACTCCCACGCTTACATTTTTTGATACATGGGAACATCATACGCTTGGGTTCCGAATCACAGGAACGAACGTGCATTAAGCAGGATTACATACGAGGCATTATTACAGCTAAGAGTGTTTTCTATATTTGCACACGTGTTCTGAAGAGCTCGATGTGGCTTAATGAAATAATGTGATGCAATTCAGAGTGTAGAATATACCACAGCGCAATCAACACTTAACTGAGAACATGCAGCCACTGATCTGATGTTGAGAATCTTAAGCAACCCGTATTTTCTACAAGTATTTAATTGGCAGACTTTTGTTTTTTAGAATTATAAAATAAGAAAGTGCATTTACTGTACATAGGACTTGAAGTTTTCCTCACTTTTCTTTTAATAATTGGGATAAAGTGGGGTAGATTGTGACATGTTATAATATTCTTATAAAAAAAAAAACAGTATTGCCACTTAAAGCCGCAGTATGTGACGGTTTGTGCCAAAAATAGACAATAAAAAGTATTTTTTATTTATCATTATGAATTGTTTTATAGCACTGCAAAATGTAGAAAAACTTCTGACTATGAATGGGCTTGCATCTCCACAAACCTGACTCTTATTTGGACTGGCATAAGTTGATCTTCACGGACATTGTTCCAAAAAGTGGTGGAGTGGTGAAGTACTCAGTTTTGTTACTTTAGTAAAAGTACAGATACAGGAGCAAAAAAAAACAAACAAACTCAAGAAAAAAGTATGAATGAAAGCATGAATCTACTCAAGTAAAAGTATTTAAGTACCCTTTTTAAAATGTACTTAAAGAGTAGAAAGTAAAAGTATTTCACACATATTTTGAGATCTAATAAAGCTTCAGTGTAGTGATTTGATGATAATTTCTGCTGAATTTTGAATTTTCAACAGAAATAACTAAACTTTTTTTTTTTTTTGTGTATATTTCTATTTGCTCAAACTACGACCATGTTAAAAAATAGACCCTCAGGCTTTTCAGCAGAACTAAACTATAATAAAAATACTTTTACTTTTCAGTCCTGTCCAAAATGTAGTGGAGTAGAAAGTACAAATACAGGCTCTCAAATACAGTGAAGTAAAAGTAAAACGAATCCACTTTAAAATCTACTTAAGTAAAGTACAGATACAGGAGCAAAAAAAAAAAATAAATCTAATCAAATAAAAGTACTACATGAATTACTTAAGTAAAATTATTTAAGTACTCATTTAAAATGTACTTAAAGAGTAGAAAGTATTTCACACATATTTTGAGATCTAATAAAGCTTCAGTGTAGTGATTTGATGATAATTTCTGCAGAATTTTGAATTTTCAACAGAAATAACTAAACTGTTTTTTTTTTTTTATTTTTTTAATTTGTATATTTCTATTTGCTCAAACTGTGATTATGTTAAAAATAGACCCCTCAGGCTTTTCAGCAGAACTAAAACTATAATAAAAATACTTCTACTTTTTAGTCCTGTCCAGAATTTGTAGTGGAGTAATAAATGTTCCACAGTTTCTGGTTTTACCGCTCAAAAATGGCTAGAAAAACAGACATTCTGACTGATTGTGTGGTCGCCTCTCCACAGATCTGACCTGTAACTTAGTCTGGGTTGGTCTCCGTGGAGATAAAACTGTTTAATTTAACAATCCGAACAAAGCAACAACATCTCCACGAGGAAAAAGCATTTGACGGACCCTCCACCAGAAAAGCTTTAAACGTGAGAGCCCATGATTGGCTTTACGGATTTTGGACACAGTCTATGATTCATACTGAAATAATAAAAAGGAACCTTAGAAACCCAAATAAAACCCCAGTGTAAGAAAAATACTTTTACCTCTCCACATGTCGGACTCTAAACTAAAACACGAAAACTCCTCAGACCATCAAATATGTGCCCATCCCTGCTCCTGCTGCTCCGCTCTGAGCTCAGAGCCCAGTCCCGGTCCCATAGTGATTAACAGCAGCGGGCGCACCACGATTTATGACCCTTGTTAGCAGAGCCTTGGCACGCTCCATAAATCAGCCCCGAGCCCCGAGAAACACTACAAACACAATTACAAGTTAAAGAGAATTACAGCGTCCAATACTGGCACCAACAGAGCACCAGAGCGGCCATCTTTGAACCGAGAGACCGCGCTAAATTCACCAAAATAGGGTTGGGTCGGAAAAGACGGGCGAGCAAAGAGACAGAGGGGATTAATAACGGCGACAGGTGAAGAGATAGTGCGGGTGATGGATGGGAAGCAGAAAATGTATAGGTGGCTGCGAAATTAGCTACAGGTTAGGTCCTGAGTTTCTTACGGCGAAGAGTCTTTAAAAATTGCACAGCATCTAACAAAACGCACCAATGTCAACAGTTAGAAATAATCGAAAACAGAGCAAAAGCCACTAAAAAGGTCTCGCAAGGATGTTTACCTAATTGAAAAAAGGTAGCACATAAATCACTATTCAAATGTGCAGATTTTTTTGCTTCGACGAGAGAAGTGAAAAATACTACAAATAATAATGACTCGCACACCACATTTATACTAGGCAAGGTGGGTGGTGTCTTGGGTGAAGTTTCTACCCTATAGAATGTATAAAGAAGTGGACTAAGGGAGTGTGACTTCACCCATAGCTTCAGGCTCCAGTCCAGGTTTCCCACTCTTTCACTGACAAAATTTCAAAAGTTTTCCATGACTTTTTTATGACCTAAAGGGAATTTTCCATGACTCTAAGACAGTGTTTCTGGGGACTGGGATATTTTAAAAGTCATAAACCTTCGTGACCCATTCGTAAATCACAAAATAAAGGTGGATTTGTGGTGACCATTATTGAACATGAATGAGGATATTTTAATGTTGACTGAGTGATCGTGTCTCTGAAAAACATTGAAGTAGCAATAAAAGGATCCAGAAGTCGCCTATTTGGACACTAAATGTAGCCATTCAGCTGAACCAGCAATATTCGAACAAAAAATCTGTAGAACTGAATATTGCAGATCTACATGCAGATCGTGACAAGGTGATCCCCAAATAATCTCTTGCAACGCACCTGAGGGTCACGACCCAGTCTTTGGGAAACAAAGCTTTACGGCACCTACATGTGTAGAATTGATAAGACTTTTAGGGCTAAATATTACATTGGGTTCTTTTTAAACACAATGCAGTAAAGTGTATTTACCTTGTTGACATGTTTCGGCTGCTAGACAACATGTCTTTAAATGGACAGACAACAGTTCTTTAAAAAGAACCCAAGAAGTTAATGTATATAAGAAGACAAAATGAACAGCTTTGGCTAAATATGAAATGTTAACTCTTTCCACTCATCTTATGGTTTTGGATTATAGTTTTTTAACATTCAAAATCCTGTCAGTTGTTATTGTCGTCTCTTTGAAACAAAAGGCGCCGACGTTCGGAAATAATCATAATAGCCTCATGAGAACTTAACAGAACGCTGTAGTTGTGTGAAAGAAATACTAAAATTCCATGACTTTTCCAAAGCTTTCATTGAATTTATAAAATGCTTTGACTTTACCAGGCCTGGAAAATGACATTTTCAATTTCTATGACTTTTCCAGGATGTGTGGGAACCCTGCCAGTCAAATGAAGTTCAAGATACTAGCACAGGGGTCTCCAGCATGTAGTTTGGGAGCTACCAGTAGCTCTCCCCCCATTACTAGTAGCTTGCCAATGGATTTCTGAATTATAAATAAGTCAAATTTGATTAATTACCACTGTAAATGTGTTATTTTGAACTTTGTGCACCAATAAATGGATAAGAGCTTAATGTTTTATAGGCATCTTACTGTACATCTAAGGCTTGCCCTCTTATATCAACTCAGTTTCTTGCAACTGAAAATTAGTAGCCTAAAATTAGTAGCTCTCCAGCATTTTCATTTTGTAAAGGTAACTCACCGGCTGCGAAAGGTTAGAGATCCCTGTACTAGCAGTTATAGGGGTAAAATTCCATATGAGGAATAGGGATTTACAGTATTTATGGACAAAATAGCAAAAATAAAAACACCAGCATCATGTAGATCGCTCACAGCAGCAGTTACAGAGAGAAGGGTGACAATTTTTAAGTTTAAAGTCAATTGGAAACAGACGATGGAGCCTGAAGGAGCCCCCCATGTTCACTTTCTATCCGGAACATTTATATATACAGCATCATCTTGCCAAAGGACACAGCACTAGTATACAATAAAGCTAGTGGTGCCCCATCAAAGTACATGGTATTCCCAACAGTCTCCCATCCATCCGACATGCCGCTATTTAAACATTGACATCTAATTGTCGGAGTAACAGCTGCAGCACTTCAACTTTTTTTTTTTTTTTCCATTGCTAGAGTAGCGGAACTTTACTATTTTTCAAACATTGCACTTTTCCGACATGAATCATATTAATATAATAGCCTATTATACTTTGCGCTCCCATATATCATTGATCAGAGAATACTTTGGCCACATAGGACATCAGACAGTGGGAAAATGTCCTAACATAGCCGTGAGAAACAGTCATGCATTTTTAAACAGTGCATAGACCAGCCTTCGGGAAAATATCTAATCTAAAACAGAATAGTGTCGAAAAAGAGATACTAATAAAAAGTGTCGAAAAAATGGCACGTCTAAACAGAGGCATGTCGTAATGAAGGGATGTCAGAATAGGCGGCGGACCCCGATGATGAGGTTGGGTATTCAAGATTGTATGAAACTCAAAACAACATTTATTACAGCAAATATAAATTTAAAGAGTGACTAACCTGACTCTTCATCAATGGCGAACCTTCCCAGTCCACTCCCGTCCCGAATGGAGTACTGTATCTCCCCGTCACGACCGTCGTCCTCATCATTGGCCGTGACCTGAAGAAGCGTAGTTCCGATACGAGAATTTTCTTTGATTAATCCAGTTAAAGCAAATTGGTTAAAATACGGTGCGTAGAGGTTTTCATTGACGTCAACGACTTCAATCTCCACAAAAGTTACAGACAAAAGAGAAACGGGGCGTCCTTTATCTTTGGCCCGTACGGTGAGGTTGTAGAACTGTTGCGTTTCGTAGTCCAGCTCCTTGGTCAGTCGTATGGCTCCGCTCGCTTTGTCCACTTCAAACCATCCATTGTAATCGTTGGCCAAAGAGTACCGAACCTGCCCGCCCAATCCTAAATCTGGGTCTTGAGTTTCCAACCAGGCTACGACAGTCCCAACGGGAAGATCCTCCAATGCTCTAGCCTTGTAAACACTAGGAATGAACAACGGTGGACAATCGTTGACATCTTCCAGGGTAATTTTCAAAGTTGTGACTGAAAATTTTTGACTGCCTTTCTCCGCTTTGTCTCTTGCTTCGATTTTGAGATTAAAACTTGGAATGAATTCACGGTCAAGCTGTCCAGCAACGTAAACGATCCCATTTGAGGAATTTATGGCAAACTGAGTGGTACTGGTAAGAATAGAGTAGACGATCTCCCCGTTTGAACCGAGATCTTTGTCTGTAGCTTCAACTTGGATAACGTCGGTACCTATGGCAGTGTTTTCAGGAATGACAATTTTGTATCCAGATTCTTGCAAAAACTGTGGTGCATTGTCATTGGCGTCCTCAATAAAAATAGTGAGAAGTCTCCAAGAGCTTTTCTGCGGTTGGCCGAGATCATATATTGTTAAATTTAGCAGGTAGCGGTCTTTCTTTTCACGATCCATCGGAAGAAAAATGCTAATGAGTCCAGAGTGCATGTCAATCGTGAAGCAGTTATCTGTATTCCCATCGGAAATGGTGTAAACGATTTGCCCGTTGAATCCAGAATCTCCATCGTACGCATTCACTTGGAAAACGCTAGAACCGATTTTGAGATCTTCGCGAATTTTGATATCCGTCGGGAACGCCTTATCGAACTGCGGCGTTTGGCGGTTGACAGAAAACAGGTCGATAAAGCCTTCTTCTATTTTGGGTTTGGAGCCAGCTTTGGATTTCTTGAGTAGCTTCTCTGCTAGTTTTTGTGCGACCCTTGTTTCTTTGCAGTTGAAGCTTTTCGGGGGTGATTTGCCTTGTACAATTGTAATATTAACGAAAATCGGATCGGAATAGTTCTCGCCGTCTGTAGCTGTAATTTTGAGAGTAAACACTCCATTTTTAGGAGTAGCCGTAGTAACTGAACGCCGTAATGTCAGAACTCCCGAATCTGGATTAAGGTCAAAGTATCCCAACTCATTGCCGGAAAGGATTTTGTATTTGACCAGCTCTAACTCGTCTACATCAATAGCGGACATCGTAGTAATTATTTCGTCAACAGGGAAGTCCCTTGAAATCACTCCCTGGCACGCAACTTTTTCAAACAACGGTTGATTATCATTTACATTCTCAACGTGAATCGTTACGTTGACTTCGCTTTCTCTGCGATAAGGAGAACCCCAATCGGACGCTCTGACCACAAAAACAAAACTCTCAGATGAAGATTCAAAGTCTAGCTCTTTAATTGTGCTAATTATGCCTGAAAACTGATTTATTTTGAACGGGACAGGCTGCAAACTTGAAATACTGTACGTTATGTAGCCGTTCTCGCCTTTGTCGTCATCTACGGCCGATACAGCCAGCACGTTGGTACCGATGGGGACGCTTTCATTGACAAAAACCTCATACGAAGGCTGCGTGAATGTCGGCGTGTTGTCATTAGCGTCATCTATGCTGACACGGATTTTGACCTTTAGCTCGCTGTCTACTTCCAGCACTTCCAGGTTGAAAACATCTTGGGAGACTTGAGTGAAAGAGCGAGTGGTGGAGATTACCCCTGTCATCGTGTTGATTCTGAAAAACGCTGAATCGGCAGATGGGGAGAGTATGTATTCAGCGTCATCTGGTTCTGGATTTATTTTTACAGCTATGACGATAGTGCCTGGTGGCGAGATTTCATTCAGGCTTGCTTCGTAAACCTCTTTTTCAAATTTGACGTCAACAGGTTGTTTTTTCCGAATTGTAATTTGTACAAGTTTGACGTCTGAGAATTTCGCTGGCGTTCCCCGGTCTCTAGCTTGCAACGTTAGATTACAACCAAAAGGGTAAGTGTCCCAGTTTACAGGCTCTGATCCTTTTATCGTAAATTCATGATCGTCCGTTTGTTCGACGAAGAAATGCTCGGATGGGTCCCCGCCGACAATAGAAACGGTGTCGATTTCTCCGTTCAGACCTTCATCCAAGTCTTCCACGGTGACAATCGCGTAAACGGGGTTCTTCTCCAGCAGCGACGGCATGTGAGTGACCACGTTCAAAGTCGGCGCGTGCTCGTTGACTCTTTCTACGTGAACGAAAAGCTTCGCCGTGCTGCTAACGCCGTTGTTTCCGTAGAGCTTCATACCGCGATCTACTGCTAAAATCTCTAAGTCATATCTGCTTTGTTCGTCAACGTTGAGTTTTCCGCTGAGCGAAACTACACCGCTAGTCGGGTGAACTGCAAACAGCTCCATTTTATCTTTGAAAAAATAATAAAATTCGCCATTGGAGCCAATATCCGCGTCTGTGGCTGTAACTTGTGCTATGCTAGTCCTGAGAGGAGTGCTTTCCGAAATAGTGACTGAGTAAGTAGTCGGCGAAAACAGTGGCCGCAAATCGTTCATATCCAAAACCTGTATGCTAACTTTTGTCCAAGTCTCCAGCAAAGCCTCGCCTTTTACCGAAGCTTTCACTGTCAACACGTAGTTATCCTGTATCTCCCTGTTCAAAATGGCTGCGTTCCCGCCTTTAGTCCTTATCCGTAAAAAGCAGAAGTCCCCCAAAACATACTCCTCCGCTTTGAAAAACCCTTCATCGTCTCCAGAAGTAATCCTGTAGCGGATTTCCCAGGAGCGCTGCGCCAGGTGAATGCCCATTTTAACTTTACTGTTGGCGTAGGTGCGCGCGGCGGAGTTTTCGTAGACGGTTGCGTGGTAGACTGTCTGCGTGAAGGCGAATCGGGGTCCATCCTGAGGCGTGGTTTGGCAGAGGCAGGATTGGAAAAAGAGCAGCAGCAGAAGTAACAGGGCCTGGAGCAAGAGAGCGGAGCGAGAACCTGCCCACCGGCCCATAGTACCCTCCATCACATCGTCACTCCATCCTGCAACGAAAAACAAACCAAAAAAAAGGTTAGTTCATGAGAATTTACCATCATCTATATTCTTACACTCAGCTTCAGCTCGCGGTGCCCAAAAGGAAACTTAAAGTGCAGAAAGAACAAAAATGTGGCTGTTTGCTGCAGGTGTTCCAGTCAGTAGGAACAGGTAGAGGGTGCTCTTGGAAAAAGGATCAAAACTTAAACACAACAGATTCCAGGCACTCCAAAAAAGTAGAAAAAGTCAAAAATTGCACAAGGAAAAATATAGTTAAAAGGCCTTTATTTGAATGGCCAAAGCCAACATGTTTTGACCTTAAGTTGTCTTCATCAGGGCTTAATTAACCACTTAAGGCCATTCAAATAAAGGCCTTTTAACTATATTTTTCCTCGTGCGATTTTTTTTACTTTTTCTTCTTTTTTGGATTGCCTGAAATCTGTTGTGTTTAAGAAACTTAAAGTGCATTGTGTAACTCGCCATCTGGTTGTCTACACAGATGTTATTTCTTTACCTGGAATGTTCTGCTTTATGGTATTAAATAAGGATGTAACGATATCCAGTTCTCACGATACGATATTTTCACGATATGCATCTCACTGTATGATATTTATTGTGATATTTTATGTAGGCTAACAAAATTGTGAATATGCTACTTTTCTCTCATCATAATTCAAATAATGAAGATTTAAAAGTTAATTTCAGCATGTAGATTGGACAAAACAGCGCAAAGGATCATGGTCTATGTAGTTCTCTCTGTTTTTTTTAGCTATTGCTGTACCACAACAATGAATTTAAGCAAATAAACTTGTGATTTGATATATTGTGATGGTCCACGATATTTTTGTGAGACTTTATTCACAAAATTTCAGTTTTTGTTACATCCCTAGTATTAAACTTTTCTAATTTGCTTTTTTCAATTACAGTTTGCTAAATAATACATTTCAAAAAGCAATCCTCGCTGTGCATACTAGCCTCTCCACAGATGTGACCTGTAACATGTGCCACCTGCTTGTCTCCATGGAGCTAGATAAGTATAAAATCTTACTGTGAAACATTCTTGGCAAAGAAATAATAACCCCGTAGAGGCTAAAAACTCACAAAAGTTGACTTTGAATATGTCTCTCTTTTTTGCATAATAAAAAACATACAAAATGACCGCTCTGTGGATATGGTTGAACAAATTGCTTTTAAAATAATAATCGAGTGGAAGTCAGAGCGGTGGTTTGCCTGATTTCAACATAGCTGTCCATTATAACACAAGAATTCAGTGACTTTGGCATGAACCATGTTCTGTGCTCAGGCACTGACATAAAACACATGGAGCTTAATGTTCGGTGGTCGATGCTAATTTGGTTGTCAGAAATATATCTGCATCTGCTTTACATTCAGCCTTTGTTATTACAAGTTCAACAATGTTTAATGTCTTTACCAGAAGTACAAAGTTACCCATTACATGATGTCTACTGTATGTGCTCATAACATCATTTCAAATACACCACCTACACCAGAGAAATTAAAGCTGCACTCTGTAACTATTCAGATGGAGGATTCTGAAACATGCATTGGCTGAAATGTTCTACATCTTCCTCAGCTTCGGAAATGTAAACAGACTAATAAATCAACATGACTCAAACGTGAGAATGAAACAAAACACAATTTCAGGTAGGTTTTAGAGAAATGATTGTAACATTATTACTACTGCGGCTACTACTACTGCGACTACTACTACTACTGCGGCTACTACTACTGCGACTACTACTACTACTACTACTACTGCGACTACTACTACTACTACTACTACTACTACTGCGACTACTACTACTACTACTACTACTGCGACTACTACTACTACTGCGACTACTACTACTACTACTACTACTACTACTACTACTACTACTGCGACTACTACTACTACTGCGACTACTACTGCTACTACTACTATTACTACTTACTACTACTACTACTACTAAAAAAACATGTTTAGCAATTTATACATTTCTCTAGTAAACAACAATAGATTAACAGTTTAATTCAGTTCAAGTTGACTTATACAGCACATTTAAAACAACTTCAGCTGACCAAAGTGCTTCACAGAAAAGTAAAACAAACAAACAAAACAAAAAAACCTGAAAGAAACGGATTTACAGAAAACTCCAATAAAACACCAGGATAGCCTCTAGTTAGTGCTAAATGTCCAGAGAGAAGAGAGGTGGGTGTACAGTCTAGTCTTAAACTGTATTACAGACTGAGGAAGAGGGAGTCTAAAGCGATTCTTCTCCATGGAAACAAACAGGTGACGCCGCCAGGCCAAGTTATGCCGTATCTGCGGAGAGCTGATGCATTGTTCTTTAGTAGGAACAGCTAATAAACACCGGGAACTACGTGTCCCATGATGCATTTCAGCACAGACAACATGAAGAAATACGTTTTTTACTTGAATTCTTGGGATTCTGACAGTAATGATTCACACCAAAATCTTGTCAAGGTATTTTAAAAGCAAAAAAAGTGTCCTATCAACCAAGATATCGCAGCAAATATCGTAACGTGAGATGCATATCGTGATAATATCGTACTGAGAGATCTGAATATCATTACATTCCTACTAAAAACTGTTGAATATATGAAAGATATATACAGTGGTCCCTCGTTTATCGCGGGGGTTAAGTTCTAAAAATAACCTGCAATAGGTGAAATCTGTGAAGTAGTCAACTTTATATTTTACAATGATTATATCTGTTTTAAGGCTGTAAAACCCCTCACCATACACTTTATACATTTACCAGGACTGGGACAAAAACAGGACTAAATCCTAAATCCCGACTAAATCCGCGAAACAGCAAGACCGCGAAAGGTGAACCGCAGTATAGTGAGAGACCACTGTATACACTACCAGTCAGAAGTTTTAGAACACCACACTTTTTCCAGTTTTTTACTGTGACCAAAACATATTCTAAACTTTTGATTGATGAAAGTGTCCACCTTTGGCAGATATAACAGCTGAACACACTCGTGGCTCATTTTTTTTGCAATAGAAATCAAATATTGTTCAGAAAGTTCTTTCAAAGTCTGTTGCAGAAGTTCTATAAATGTGTGGCACTTGTATCATTCGTTCATTCGTTTTTCAATATAAAACCAAAAATAAGAAAGCAAAAAAACTACTGTTTTCTTCATTATTTGTCTCCAAAACCCAAAAAAAAAAAAAAAGGATTTCAATTTTGTGTTTAAATGGATAACGGCTGTTTCCCTTTTCTATAACTTAAATTGAGATGCCGGACTTTTGTGCCGCGTACGGACTGAAACAAGACTAAAACAGGACTAAACCAAGAGAACTGCAACAGGCCCAGAGGTGCACCCATGTAGACTGTCGGGTGATGAGGACTGAGACCGGAACCAGTACCAGGACTGAGACCAGTTTAGTCCTGGTTTAGATCCGGTTCAGTCTTGTTTTAGTCCTAGTTCAGTCTTGTTTTAGTCCCGGTTCAGTCCTGTTTTAGTCCCGGTTCAGTCCTGTTTTAGTCCCGGTTCAGTCCTGTTTTAGTCACGGAAACGGGAAATGGCCGTTGTCCATTTTTATTATTCTTTAAACACAAAATTGAAAACTGAAAAAAATGAATCGTTATCCATTTTTAATTTTCTTATGTATGTGTTTATATTGAAAAACGAATGAACAAATGATACACGGATTTTCCTTGGCTTTCACGTTGCTGTTCCGTTCATCCCAAACCAGCTTGATATTCTTTTTTCTTGATATGAGGTAGTTTTGGCAGAGCTTGAACTTCTGTTTTGTATCTTTTATGTTTTGTTTTTTTTTAACCTCTGTCTGTTCAGTTCTTACCTTTGTACCATTTCAAGCTTTTCATTGGACTTGCACGACTTGAACTGCAATAAATAACTGGAAAAATTAGGGTGTTCTAAAACTTTTGACGTACGTTTAATGTTGTACCATAGAACATTCAACGCAAACCAGTAATATCACCGTGGGAGCAAGCAGAGCAGTTACATAGTGCACCTCTAATTATTTATTCGGTATACCATGATCGATGACTTTGCGACTATATCCGTACATGTTCTTCAATAAACCCACGCTCTTTATCATGATTGGCCCAAATCCCGCACATCGGAGCGTCGTAGCATTTGATTGGACGTTACACACCG
>NW_026571541.1:5705763-5723263 GCF_026225935.1 Boleophthalmus pectinirostris | reverse complement strand
AATTGCACAACCTTAGTCGGTAATATGGAGTTTTCGAAATAAATGATTAAAGATTACTCAGACATGCACAAATCACTCCAAATACAACTTCGAGAGGGTAAATGAGAAGAGGAAACAACTATAACATGATTAAAAGTTCTGAAAAGAGTTGGTCTGTTTTAATATTACTTTGACAAAGAACATTTTGTCTTTATCGTTGCTGAAGAAGTGTCTACGCTGTGTCAGTATGCACACTGCCGTCCTTGTTATCTTGGAATACATCAACAGAGGTATAATACTCCCTACAACTGAAGCACAGCCAGACTAAAATGGACGATCATTTTTGGATGGTAAATAAACTTTTGTATTAAAACTCCAGTCTCATGCCTCTTTTTCCAACTTTCCTCCACATCACGTTATTCCACAACAATTGTAATTTAGAGTTGTAACATTTTTCGTGTAGGGTCCGCCACCTGCTTGTCTCCATGGAAATGTTATTGCTTTATCTAGAATGTTCCACAGTATTGATTAAACCTGTCTATCACAAGCAGGTCACAGTACTACGCTACATTACAGTTCAGATCTATGAATGATTGTATTTTTGAACAATAGAAACACCATCATGAATAAATTCTAGATGGATGTGTTTAATGTCACACCATGGAACATTCCAGATGACGTAATAACACCTCCATAGAGACAAGAACGCAGTGAACCTTCCTCCAGAAAAGTTGCGCAGTTCACTTTTGCGCCAAGTGTCAAGTAAAAATATCTACCAACAAACTTATTTTCCATTAAGTTCCATTGTTAGATACTTTTACGACCCAAGTCTAAATCTACAAGAGCATATATTATTTATTCAAGTGATGTTAACTTTATTACTTTTTGCAGACTGTAAAAGTTTAATAGTCGTTTTCCTTTCCATGAAAAATACTAGCACGTTTTATTCCTCCTCAGGCTCTAAAACTTGATATTTAGGCCAAAACATGCTATTTTTACCCATGCAGCTTTTTCTGCTTCGTCTACATCATTTTGAAAAGTTCTGCAGTCATGGTGTATGTCAGTGTAGCCTATATGCACTTTTTTTTTTCGATAGATACATTTTAATTGCCATAGACTTTTGTATCAAAGTCTTAAAGTCATGTTAGAATGTTGTTATCTCATCAAAAACATGCCCAGAGTTGTGTTTTCTTTTATTTACACGTTTGAGTACCGTATTTTTCAGACTATAAGGTGCACCAGATTATAAGGCACAATATTAATAATGTTGAATTCTCTCGTCCATTTACATACATAAATTGGACAGGATTATAAGAAGCATTAAGTGAAATAAAACACTCAGAGTCAAACTTTATTCAACTCATTCACAACAACTCAGCCCAGGCTAGAGCGTGGATCAGGCCGAATTTTTCTGTCCTTACCCAGCGCACGTCAAACAGAGCAGTGATCAAATCCGACCCGAGCCAGACACAATTAAAATCAAACTATCCAACGACAATCCATCAACCTGTGTGGCTTTGTAGTTTACCAAAGTCGTACTAAAACATTTTGACAGATTTATGTTCCACATAAGATCGGTACGAGGTCTGAAAGCACAACCAGAATTAATACATAAGACACACCGGATTATAAGGCGCATTAAGCGAAACAAACGGACGGCACTTGAGACTGATCCCTTAGCCCAGACGTCCACCATTCATTGGCAGATCGTGGCATAATTCACCCGGTGCTGCCTTTTATTTTCTACGAGGACGACTCAAATATACATTGAGTAATAATGTGTTTAATGCAGCTTTGTGCACATTTGTTTACATTTTACAGAAACAAAACCTAACACCACATGGCTCATTTGTGTAAACTATAAGCGCTGAAAAAATACGTCACTCCTTGTGGTCAGCTTCGGTCAGACTAAAGGACACGACTTACTCCAATTCTCTGACAATCCATCAATCGGTGCGGCTTCGTAGTTTACCAAAGTCGTACTAAAACATTTTGACAGATTTTTGAGCGCCATCTACCACATAAAATCGATTCAAGTTCAGTAAGCACAACCAGAATTAATACATATAAGGTTTATAAGGTGCACTGTTGATATTTTTGAGAAAAGGCTTTTAAATGTGCCTTATAGTCCAAAAAATATGGTAACTCTTTATTATTTTTAGTCTGTTTACATCTCCAAAGCCCAGAATGCATGGTTCCACCTTTTGACGTCGTGTACCATTAGTTAACAGCTACTGGTGACCTTTAGTTCCGTAGACCTAGGCAATTTCAGGGCTGAAAATAGCAAGGTGGAACAGAGTGTTTTCCTTTTAGAGAGAAGAACTCAGTGTAAATATACAAGGTTTCTGCTTTAAACATGAATGAATGAGACAAAACACAACTCCAGGTCTGTTTTTGACGAGGAAACGACATTATAACAGATCAGAAAATAGCGTAATATGTGCCTTTTAAGGAATCTGCTCTACACTTAACCCGTTTTGCACAGTTTAACCACACATACTACAACAAACCAGAAAGCACGAACTGAAATAGGTGCATATTTTGGCTACTATAATACGACCACAGCGTTCTGTCCACCACACTGAATATCAAAGACATGCTTGTGTAGATTTGTAAAAAATGTGGCTTGTACTTTGGATATGAATGGTGTGGTTTTAGCGGTTGGCCCCGGGCTCATTTGGAGGACAGATTTGTGATGTGGAGCAGATTTCGCCCGTGTTCACATGACGCTGCACAAACCCACTGCTCCAAGGACGAGCTCCATCTGCAGCGCTGTGTCCCGCCCCGGGGCCAAAAAGGCTCCCATCATGTTTTATTCAGCATTACATTCATTTAAAGTCCCACTATCTGATCTGAATGAGAACTGGGCTGTTTTCAAATGGATTCTGCCACAAATACCCGTGGGTTTTATTCAAGCCGTGAGACTCGTGTGTTTTCTATCAGCGTGTTTACATACAGCTTGGTCAGACTACTCACAATTCAATGTATGTACGTGAATGTGAATGAATGTCTGTCTTTAAAGGATCTGTACATGTTTTGTGTTTTCAATTCCATAAACAGGACCTGACCATGTCCCCAGATATGAGGCAGAACATACACATACTGTATTTTTATGACTATAAGTTGCACTTTTTTCATGGTTGAGCATTTACTGTGACTTATACTCCGGTGCGACTTATATATTAAAATGTTCACACTGAAGTCATGAGAGGTTCTAGTCTTGTGTGTGAGTATCTGCTGCTCCTGTTCCTCCTGTACCACTGTCACTTCACTCTACTGCACATGTCTCCTGCAGAAAGAGCCTCTGTCCTGTCTGGATCATGTCAGTCGATCGCTCTGTAACTTCTGCACCACTGAAAATTTTACATTTAAACAAACTTTTAAAGACGACTGAGAAGACTGAACAAAAATGCTCCCATAAAGAAAATCATATTTTGCAGATTACAAACTGCAAGTGGTGAAATCTGCAGCTGAAATTGGTAATCGAGCAGCAGAAAGAAAGTTTGGAGTGAGTGAGAAACTTGTGACACCGGGAGGATGCACCATGAAACTTTCCTGAAGTCACTGGATGGATGGACAAAGTCTGGACTTCAGAGACACTGAAACCATCCTGTCGAGATCCAGAAAGACCAGAATAATTCTAACTGGAACTGATGCTGAGTCTGACGACAGCGACACAGAAGAGGAAGCGGTGCTCTGTTTACCTCCGAAGGTCGCGGAGTTGCTCCAAAGTGACACCGAGGATGAAGAATTGAATGGATTTAGTGATTTGGAGTGAGATGGAGAGTTTGGTAAACTTGTTCTGTTCTGTTGTTTATGTTATAGTTTATCTGAAGAACTGTTCATATGTGACGTTAACAGTCTGTTCTTCTCTGTTCTGTTGTTATTATTAGAACTTGACTTTCAAGTTTTTTCTTCTTACTGCGCAGTTTTTGGCTGGTGTGATTTATACTCCGGAGTGACTTAAAGTGTGAAAAATACGGTACTGATTAAAAATTACTGATAACAATTCTAATGCTGATTTATTCTTAATAACATAACATAACATAATAGTTCTTCATTATTAATATCATCCAATCAGAAAACATAATGAGCCTCACATGAGTCTCTCTTGCAATTCTGAAATCCACTTGGTTTGAACGTAAAATGACACTCTGGTCTGTTCTGCAGGATTAGGTATTGGCAATCCAGGTTCATTTGTGATTGCAGTGCCTTTTTTTTTTTTAACTGTAAGGCTACATATAGTTCCTTTAAAGTCGTGCCATTTCAGTAAAAGTCAAACAAAATGATATTATGACATCTGTCAGTGGTTTCATTTCATTTCATAGTGAGTTGTAGTTGTTTTATTTGTATTTGTCAAACATACAACAATGATACTTGTATTATTGCTTTGAAAATGTCCCTCGCTGCTTCCATTGGTACAGCAGTATTGAAGAGGGGATTACAATAACATGTATTTCCACGTAGAAAGTCACTAACACTAACCATATACTGTGGTCAAAAACAAGACAAATGATTTGACGAAAGCTTTTTGCCGAAAAGTTATTTCAAAATTTAAAATAAAAAGCTTTTGGACATCAGCCATCTGAGTGTGTTATAGGGGTGTGCAAAAATATTGAAATATCAATATATTACATCGCTTAACGTGATGATACAGTATCGATATTGTGGGCTGCTGTATCGATATATTACCAAGAGAATTTTTTGTTTTGTTACATTTGACTAAATTATTTTGTTACTGCGCTACAGTTTTGGTGCTTGTTTAGAGGAAGGAAACTTTTTTATGCGACACATTTGACATTTTCACTGTTTTGATGAATAAAATGTTTGTGTTTCGTATGAACTTTGTACAAAAAGTGGTTTAACAAAGACTTTCAGTATCACAGACATGATTTAGCCTTTATTTTTATTGAACTGTATTGAATCAATTTGAAACATATCGTACTGAATCGAAAGTGCACTGTATCGAGGTATGTATCATATCGTGGCCTATGTATCGAGGTATGTATCGTATCGGTAACTTCTTATTGATACCCAGCCCTAGTGTGTTATGCAGTTTTTCACTTCTAAATTGCTGCTCCTTGCATTTGCACCTCTACAAGAACTTTGACGTGCGTTTTCTGTTTCATTTGACTAACACTAACCCTGTCAATATCCCATTTTTCTGCCATGTACTTGATATTGACTTTGCCTAGAATATTCCACGGTAAATTTACTTGTCTCCACGGAAACGAGCAGATCTAATGCCATAGTCGATTAAATACCATCTCCAAGCCATTCACCATAAAAGTTTCAACGTTCACCTTCAAAGTGACATAAACAGCAAGATTTAAAAGGTTTAATTTATTTATTTTTTCTTATGAATACATTTGAACTTTGAACTTTGATGTAGCGCCTTAATATTCCAACTATTTAATCTCTGGAGCTTGTTTATTTCACAGTGTCAGAGTGTTTGGTCTTGTGTTTTTCTAATGTCTCTTGGAGCACTTTGAGCTTCTTGCACATGTTTTTCCAAAGTCGTTCATTTTTAATTACAAATGGCAAATAAATGAACCTAAACCTAATCTAAACATTATGACATGATTAACCAAATAACCATCAGACTAATTTATGTTAAACGGCCGATATTTCACAAAATAGCCATGTTGGAATGATGTTACCTCCTCAAAAACAAACCTGGAGTTGTGATTCGTTTCATTCACACATGTTCGAGTAACACTTTATTATTATTCATCTGTCTACATTTCCAAAGCTTGAGATGCTCCGTTCCACCTTCTGATGTCATGAAGAGGTAGTTTTCAAGTTAATGTTTACTTTTTACCCTTAGTTCAGCAACGATTGTCAACTTCAAACCAAGAATACACTCCATACACCTTCTAGTTAAGGTGTATGGAGTGGAGCACTTCCTGTATTACTTGAGATGGGATGAGACACAATTTTTTGACACACCACGAGATTAGGTCCATGGGAAGATCAAATTTTGACATAATCTGTAATAAATAAGTAGTGCAATCCATTTCACTTTTTTTTTTGTATTTTATGTCATACTTTAACGGTCTTTGTATTACAGTTTTTGGAAGTACAGCTTCTCAAATTGTATAACTTACCAGAACTCTTTTTTGCCTTATGTAAAGGTAAATTCACAAGGGAAAAATCTCAAGAGATCATTTTTGGCAATTTTGTCTTGCGGCAGATCTTGTTGCATGAGACCTTATCCCAGGGGTGGGCAAACTACGGCCCGGGGTCCATATGCGGCCCTTTAATCTTCTTAATCCGGCCCGCCAAACCTGATAATATTCAGTGTTTTTCAAAGTCATTTCAATAAATAGTACCTTATTTTCCCGTGTTATTAGACGCGGTCTTAAGCCTCATCAAAAAACGACCGCACGCCCCACAATCCAGAGCGCCCCACCCACAGCGCACGCAAACATGCACGGAGCAGACAACGACCGTGCAGCGAAAAACACCCACACTCATCACTCCACGCCGACGAGGAACGGAACGGAGGAACGAACCGAAAAAGCGAGTCCAATGTGCCTTTCTGAGTCACAACTGAACAACCGAGTCAGTGCGAACACGCCGACAATCCAGACAGCACCTCCCTACACGCCACAACTGAACAAAGCCCAGAGTCACCGTGAACGCACCAAACAAACAAAACCACTCACCCATCACACTGTTGGGTTTCCTTTAAAGTCCGGTGCGGTTTATTTGTGAAAAAAGTTTGAAAATAGACCATTTAATGACCATGAGTGCGTAGTCCAGAGCGCCTAATAGCCCGGAAAATACGGTAAATATCATGTGACCTGAAAGACAGATATTTTGTTGTAGAGCTTTGTAATGATTTTCAATTATGGGATATTTTTTCTACATATCCCATGTTATTTTGGATTACCAAAAAACTCCATCCATCTGCTCCTGGTCCGGCCCTTCCGTCAAATTTTAAAACCCTTTGTGGCCCTCGAGTCAAAAAGTTTGCCCAGCCCTGCCTTATCCCATCCCTTTGTACTACCACATGACATCACAAGGTGGAACAGAGTGTTTTCAGTTTGAGAGAAGAACTCAACTCAACTTAAATCTGCAGGGTTTGTGTGTTAAACGTGTGAATGAAACAAAACACAACTCCAGGTCTGTTTGTGAAGAGGAAACTACATTATAACAGTGATGAGAAAATAACGTAACATGGACCTGGACCAATTAGTGTTGAGTCAGAATGATCCTGCTCGCACGTGCTCAGTAGGTGCTCTGTCATTCCAATAGCTGATTACAATTTATCCACTTATCTCAGCCTGTCGTTCTGATTAGCTGAAGATGTAATAATCGCGCACTTAATCAAATAATAATGTTTGCATACATCGATTACGAAGCAAATTGCTCTACCTTGTCACACTCTCGCCGTTTCGAATTTGTTTTAGTCGCTAATTGAGCCAAAAATGACTCCAAAAACTAAATGGATTCAACAGAAACATCATCCAACCTTTCATTTTACACATTAAAGCTCCTATATTACGCAAAATTGCACTTTAAGTCGTGTTATGATGTTGTTACTTCATCAAAAACAGACCTGGAGTTGTGTTTTGTTTGTTTTGTTTACATCTCCAAAGCTCAGTATGCTCTATACCACTTTGTGATGTCATGAAGTGGTAGTTTTAACACCTCCTTTTACATTTTGTTTAGGCAATTCCAGGGTTGAAATGATACAAATGACTCTAGTGAACATGTGTGGAGTTTAAAAACATGTCACAAAGTGGAACAGAGTGTTTAATTCAGTTTGGAGAAGACCTCAACTAAAATATGGAAAATTTGTGTGTTAAATACTACATTTGTTGGACTGTAAGGCCTTAAATTTTCTCAAAAATCGACAGTATGAGAAGCTGTAGTTCCAAAAAACAGTAGCGCAAAGACCGTTTGACATAAAATAAATAAAACTAGTGAAGCCAAAATTGTGAAATGGATTATTTATTGGATATTTATTACAAATTATGTCAAAACCTCATCTTGTCTTGTTCCCATGGACCTAATCTTATGGTGTCTCGTCCCATCCCAAGTTATACAAGAAGTGCTCCACTGTGCTTTTAAACTCCATACACCTTCACTAGAATCATTTGGATGAGTCCAAGTCTGAAATTGACAATCGCTGAACTAAAGGTAAAAGGTAGCTGTTGACTTATAATCCGTTGCACTTTATGTTTTAATTCTGGTTGTGTTTACTGACCACGACTTGATTTTATATGGTGCACGGCGCTCAAAAATCTGTCAAAATGTTTTAGTACGACTTTGGTAAACTACGAGGCCACACCGCTTGATGGATTGTCGGAGCTGTAGTCAGGAGTCTCACGGAGTAACACACGTTCAGGCAACTCCAGGCGAGTTACACCACGGTCTGCCGATGGATCGTGGACGTCTGGACTAAGGATCAGTCCCAAGTGTCGTCCGAGCTTTCATGAAGGCTGCAGTCACTGAACTGAAACTGTGATGAGACTGTGATTTAGATAATGGCGAGAGGAATCTGGGCTTGCTTGACGCCGAAATCGCTTAAATTCAGTTAAATTAAAATTAAATTTAACTCAGACACTGAAGATGAAGAATTTGATGGATTTGTGGAAGAGGAATGAACTGAAAAAGTGACTGTATTGTTTTGTATTTTATGTGTTATAACTGAACAATGTTGAGAGTAGTGCTGCTAGATAATGGAAAAAATCATTACCACGATAGTTACATGATGCAGTAGTCAATAAATACACGATGCATTTATTCAGCATTTCTCTCTCTCAAAAAAAACAAAAAAAAACAAACAAAACAAAACAAAAAAAAGCACTTTGTTTTTGATAATTTATACAAAACTTTCCAGAGAGACTTTTGCAGTTGCCAGGCTGGCGTCACCTAGTGTCTCCGCTCAATTTCATTTCTCTCCAGTGACTAGGTCAGGAATCGGAATACACTCGGAATAGACAGCAAAAACCTCGAAAGTTGTAGACCGCGCACTGGCCAATCAGTGAAGAGCCATACATTCTGTGTTGACAACGATTCCCGAGATTTAAAGCTGGAACAAGGAGAATGTTTGGTGAATTTTATCAAGGGGAAAGACGTTATTGTCCTTCTTCTTACGGGATTTGGGAAAAGCTTAATATACCAGTTAGCCCGTTAGCGGCGCTTTACATACATCACGACCAAATAGCAGCGATTGGTAAAATTTTTAAAAATGTACCCAGATACCATCGAGCGAATGAATCCTAATGAATCCTAATCCTAATGGTCAGACAGTTTCCACAAAGTGAAACCAGCTGATGAATAGTTTTGCGATGTATAAAACACAAAATGAATAAAATATACTTTGAACATGAAATAAGGCAGCAAAACATAAATGTATCCAAAATAAACCATATATCCAGCTGTTCTACAATCTCTATATTTAAAAAACAAAATAAATATACTTATTTATACATAAAATATCCCAAAATAAACTCAAGCGTTTCAACTCGAGTATATGAGTTTAGAGATCGTTTGACACACAAATTGAAAATTTGATTAATTGCACAGCCTTAGTTGAGAGTTATTGTGAATGAGTTGAATAAAGTTTGACTTTAGTTTTGTTTTGTTTAATGCATCTTATAATTCAGTGCACTTTATGTATGAAAATAGATGAGAGAATTCAACATTATTGATATTGAGCCTTATAATCTGGTGCACCTTATAGTCCAAAAAATACGGTACATGTGAATGAAACAAAACACAACTCCAGGTCTGCTTGTGATGAGAAAACATTATAACATAAATCAAAAAATAGTGAAACATGAACCTTTTAAAACTGGCAGATGGCGTTTATGGATGAAATATCTGACTGTATTTTTATGTCTAAACTTTGAGACTTGCCTTTGGTTTGCGGTCGCGAGTCTACACCCGCCGCACCGCACTGAAAATAACCCAGCACAACTTGGACCAATCTCCTCTTTGATTCTTTAAAGCTGTCATTTGCACAAACAGCTGCTCCTCCAGAAACGGCGTCTGTGCTTCCGAGAGGATCGAGCGTAGGTCTGACCCACATTCAGTCTGCGAGGAAGAGGAAGAGAACACGGAGGAACGATGCTCTGTCTGTCTGCAGTGTTGGGAAGGTGACTTTGAAAATGTATTCCCCTACAGATTACAGATTACATACCCCAAAATGTAGTTTGTAACGGAATCCATTAAATTACTTAAAGTGAGTAATGTAATCTGAATACTTTGGATTACTTGATATTGTCTTGCTTTTTAAAAGGACATGAATGTACCAACCACATTCTGAAAAGTCTTGTTAAGTTTTCTTCAAATTGTCTGTTGAGCCCAAGTCTCCATGAACAGGTTTTTGTTTAATGTAGAGAAGCAAAGACGAGGATCTTAACATAAGATGTTTTATCTGCTAAAAGAAAATAAAAAGTCCAGTCTTTACTTAACCAGATTAAAAATATTATTGATAGAGAAATGATTTTTATATGAGAAATGAGAAATTTATATGAATATGACCACCCTAATGTTTCTCATACTGTTTAGACCTGGTTTAGTCCTGGTTAAGACCTGGTTTTAGTCCTAGTTTAGTCTTGGTTTAGTCCAAATTTATTCCTGATTTAGTCCTGGTTTAGACCTGGTTTAGTCCTCGTTTAGTCCTGGTTTAGTCCTGGTTTAGTCCTGGTTTAGTCCTAGTTTAGACCTGGTTTTAGTCCTGTTTTTAGTCCTATTTTTAGTCCTGGTTTTAGTCCTGGTTTAGTCCTGGTTTAGTCCTCGTTTAGTCTAGGTTTAGAGCTGGTTTAGACCTGGTTTTAGTCCGGGTTTTAGTCCTGGTTAAATGGTGCGTCTAAACTCAAATACACCGAACCAGAGTCTCTCCTCTACAAGTACATCATTATGTTCTGTCTAAACACACACACACACACACACACACACTCCTCCTCTCTCCCTCCTCTTTAATTCTCTCTCTCCCTCTCTCTCTCTTCCTCTCCCTGTCTCTATCACGCTCTCTCTCCCCTTCTCCCACCTCTGTGTCTTTCTATCTCTCTCTCTCTTTCTCCCTCCTCTGTCTCCTCCTCTCTCTCTCTCTCTCTCTCTCTCTCCCTCCCTCTCTCTCTCCTTCTCTCTCCCTCTCTCTCTCCTTCTCCCTCTCTCTCTCTCTGTCTCCCTAACTCTCTCTCCTTCTCCCTCCTCTCCTCTCCCTCCTTCTCTCTCTCTCTCTCTCTCCTTCTCCTCTCTCTCTCTCTCTCTCTCCTCCTCTCTCTTTCTCTCTCTCTATTCTCTCTCTTCTCTCTTTCTCTCTCTCTCTCTCTCTTCTCTCTGTTCTCTCTCTTCTCTCCTTCTCTCTCTTTATCACGGTCTCTATCTCTCCCCTTCTCCCTCTCACCTATCTCTCTCTCTCTCTCTCTCTCTCTCTCTCTCTCCTCCTCTTCTCTCTCTCTCCCTTTCTCTCTCCACTCTTCCTCCTCCCTCTCTTTCCCTGTCTCTCTCTCTCTGTCTCTATCTCTCCACCTTTCCCTTCTCTCCTCCCCTCCGTCCTCTCTCTCTCCCTATCTCGAGCTCTATCTCCCCCTCTCTCCTCTCTCACTCTCTCCCTGTCACTTTCTTTCCTTCTCCTCCTCCTCCTTTCTCATTCTCTCTCTCTCTCTCCCCTCTTCCTCCTCTCTCTTTCTTTCTTCATCTCTCTTTTTTCCTGTCTCTAGCTCTCCCTCCTCTCTCTATCTCTGTTTCTCTCTCCTCCTCCTCTCTCACTCTCTCTAGCTCTCTCTCTCCCTCTCTCTCCCCCGCTCCATCCTCTCTCTCCCTATCTCGAGCTCTGTCTCCCCCTCTCTCCTCTCTCTCTCTCTCCCGTCTCCCCCTCTCTCCCTGTCACTTTCCCTCCTCCTCCTTCTCCTCCTCTTTCTCATTCTCTCTTGCTCTCTCCCCTCTTCCTCCTCTTTCTCTTTCTTTATCTCTCTTTTTCCCTGTCGCTCTCTCTCCCTGTCTCTATCTCTCCACCTTTCCCTGTCACTTTCCCTCTCCTCCTCCTGCTCTCTGATCTCTCCCTCCTTTCTCCTCCTCACTCTCTCCCCCCTATCTCTCTATTCCCTTCTCTCTCTCCCTCCCTCCCTGCCTCTATCCTCTCTCTCTCTCTCTCTCTCTCTCTCTTCCTCTTTCCCTCACACAGGGGCAGTGAGGGAAGGAAACACTATCAGACCATCATTGTGCAGTGAGCTCTTCTTACTGTCAGCCTTAAACTGTGTCTCATTAGACTTTCATTAAAGTGGAATAGGCCCTGAGTTGTGGAGCACATAGACAGAGTGTTTATGGTGCATATAGTGACCATGACGACGGAGGGGTCAGGGGAGGGCACGTGAGCCGCACATCCAGGAAATATCTAAGTTTAAAGGTCTTACATTACGCAAAACTGACTCCTGTGATCTTTAAGTCATGTTTGAATGTTGTTATCTCATCAAAAACAGACCCAGAGTTGTGGTTTTTTTTTCCAAATTGAGGTTTACACGGAAAATTAAATCGTCTTTATTTAATTCCGCTCAACGTCTGGGGGTGGGGAAGGGTTCTGATTGGACAGAGACACCAATGTATTTACATCGACCGAAAACACACACTTCAGCTGCTACCGGCTTTTTATCATCTCGGACACAAACATGATCCAAACTTTTTCCGCGGTCGTTCCGATGATAATTGTGCAGCGGCTGGAGAATTCCCTCATCGCGCTTTACGTCTGTCGGCTGAGGAAGAGACGAGAAGAGTGTCGGAGGTTGTGAGGCTGCTCTACCTCAGCCCACTCCCGCATCCCGCTCACAAATCCAAAGAGACGTGGAGGAAAGTCCGAAGCCAGGACCGATGGAGCCGGATCGTCACACTTACAAAGTCCCGACGTGTTTCAGCCTGTGGTTTGTCCCCTGAGGAAAAGCCATAGGCTGAAACGTGTCGGGACTTTGTAAGTTGTCCATTAAGACATGCCGTAAACTAATAAAGGCATTTTATTTTAACCAGTGAGTGCCTTGGGTTTTTTGCATCTTTGTACTGACTTCCCTTCCCAAAGAGCAACACTGAGGTGGATCGACTGTGTATTATCCTCTGGAGGTCCAGGAAACGCTTCTTCTGAAACATTTTTTAACAATTTTTGTATGATGAGAAGAACGTTTGTGAACATTTGTCGCTTGTTGATGACGAGTAGGATGTAAGATCAGATATGTATCGGTTTCAGGAGCACATATCCAAGTGTCCTGGGTCACATTTGAAAAAACTCAGATCTGTGTGGTTCAGACTCATTAAAAGATCAGATACAGGAACATAGGGGCAAAAAATCGGATTTGGGTCACTTCAGGCTGCAGTCTGAACGTAGCCTAAATTATTTTTATTCAGAATTAAAGCTCTCAAGTAAACGTGGCAACTGAAGCACTTCCACATTTATCACCACATGACATCACAAAGTGGAACAGTGTTTTCCGTTTTAAAGAAGAACACAGCTTTTATGTGCGGGATTTGTGTGTTAAACGTGTAAATGAAACAATAAAACACAACTCCAGGTCTGTTTATGATAAAGAAACAACATTAGAACATAGATAAAAAATGATAAATACAGGACAGGGACACACATGGAAGGGCATCTGGTTTAATAATATCCGACTTGTAAATGAAGTTAGTCCGATGCTCATAACTGCGAAACCTTCACAATCAAAGTGGAAGAATCGTTCAGAGACTGTGAGTGTTTCTAGACGGTGTGTGTGTGTGTGTGTGTGTGTGTGTGTGTGTGTGTGTGTGTGTGTGTGTGTGTGTGCGTGTATGTGTGTGTGTGTCGTGTGTGTGTGTGTGTGCGTGTGTGTGTGTGTGTGTGTGTGCGTGTGTGTGCGTGTGTGTGTGTGTGTGTGCGTGTGTGCGTGTGTGTGTGCGTGTGTGTGTGTGTGTGTGTGTGTGTGTCGTGTGTGTGTGTGTGTGTGTGTGCGTGTGTGTGTGTGTGTGTGTGCGTGTGTGTGTGTGTGTGCGTGTGTGTGTGTGCGTGTGTGTGTGTGCGTGTGTGTGTGTGTGTGTGTGTGTGTGTGTGTGTGCGTGTGTGTGTGTGTGTGTGCGTGTGTGTGTGTGTGTGTGTGTGTGTGTGTGTGTGTGCGTGTGTGTGTGTGTGTGTGTGTGTGTGTGTGTGTGTGTGCGTGTGTGTGTGTGTGTGTGTGCGTGTGTGTGTGTGCGTGTGTGTGTGTGTGTGTGTGTGTGTGTGTAGTGAGCCGGAGCCACGAGACAAAAGATGAAGATAATTCAATCTTTCTCTAGACGCTTCAGTCTCTCTCTGTTATGACTTGATCGCCCGACTCTTGTTAAAATCTCATTGTGTTTGTTTGTTTTCTGCACCACTTCAGCCCTTCTCCTCCCTCTCTCTCTCTCTCTCCTTCTCTTTTTCTCTCTCATGTGTCTCTCTGTCCCTTCTGTCTTTCCCTCTGTCCCTTTTGTCTTTCCCTGTCTCTTTCTCTCTGTCTATCTCTTCTATCTCTGCATCTTGCTCTCTCTCCCCCCTCTGTATCTCCCTCTATCTCTCTCTCTCTCCAGTCTGCTTCTTCCTCTCTCTCTCTTTCTTCGGTCTGCATCTCCCTCTCTCCTCTGTCTGCCTCTTTTTCTTCTATATGCATATCTCTTTCTCTCTCTCTCATTCTCTCTCTCTATCCCTCTATCTCTCTCTCCTCTGTTTCTGCATCTTTCTCTCTCTCCTCTCGCTCTCTGCTGCTCTGTCTGCCTCTCCCTCTCTCTCTGCTGCAGCTCTCTCTCTTCTCTTACTCTTCCTCTCTCTCTCTCCCTCTCTCTCCTCTGTCTGCTTCTCCCTCCCTCTCTCTCTCTTCTTCTGTCTGCATCTTCCTCTGTCTCTCTGTCTCTCTCTCTCCCTCTCTTTCTCTTCTGTTTACATCTTCCTCTCTCTCTCTCTCTCTCTCTCTCTCTCTCCTGTCTCTGCATCTCTGTGTGCATCCTCCTCTCTCCTTTTTCTACCTGCATTTTCCTCTCTCTCTCTTCTCCTTCTACCTGTATCTTCCTCTCT
This sequence comes from Boleophthalmus pectinirostris, assembly GCF_026225935.1. Lineage (NCBI taxonomy): Eukaryota > Metazoa > Chordata > Actinopteri > Gobiiformes > Gobiidae > Boleophthalmus > Boleophthalmus pectinirostris. The sequence goes on along the minus strand of NW_026571541.1, from coordinate 5,708,277 downwards.
CTCTTCTGTCTTTGTTATTTTCCTCTCTCTTTCTTCTGTCTGTCTATCTCTCTCCTCTCTCTCTCCTCTATCTGTACCCCCCCACTCCCTCTCTCTCTGCAGCATCTCTCTTTTTCCCCGTCCATCTCTCTACCTCTCTTTGTCTCTGTCTGCTGCATCTCCCTCTTTTTGTCTCCTTGTCTCTCATCTCCCTCTCTCCTCTCTCTCTCTCTGTCTGCCACTCTCTCTCTCTCTCTCTCTCTCTCTGTTGCTTCTCTTTCTCCTCCGTCGTCTCTGCCTCTCTTTGTGTGTGTAATGTGGTGTGCTGCTTCGGTGTGTGATTATCTCAGCAGGATTGTAAACAGAGGGGGACTCAGGGCGCTGGGATTTGGCTCAAGAGCCTCGAGAGTCGACAGAACGCCGTTTGGACTCAAGTGGAGAAGAAACGAGCAACACCAACTGTAGTCTGTATCAGGTCTGTATCAGGTCTAAAACAACAACAACTCATCAACCAACTGTAGTCTGTATCAGGTCTAAAACAACAACAACGGTGGTCTAAAGCAACAACAACTCATCAACTCATCTGTAGTCTGCATGACAAGTGAGCATAGTACGTCTATACCAGGTCTGTATCAAGTCTAAACCAGGACTAAACCAGGTCTAACACAAAAACAACTCATCAAGTAACTGTAGTCTGTACGATGAGTGGGCATAGTAATTCTATACCAGGTCTATGGCAGGTCGAACACAGGTCTAAAACAAGAATAACTGATAAAAGTAACTGTAGCCTATACAATGAGTACTTAGAAGACATAAGTGGGCATAGTGCATCTATACAAGGCTTATATCAGGTCCTAAACCAGGTCGAAAACAGGTCTAAACTAGGTGTAAAACAGGTCTAAACCAGGCCTAAACCAGGTCTAAACCAGGTCTAAACCAGGTCAAACCAGGTCTAAACCAGGATTAAACCAACAACAACAGATAAAAGTAACTGAAGCCCATATGATGAGTGTTTAGATGACATGAGTGAGCATAGTACATCTATACAAGGTCAATATCAGGTCTAAACCAGGTCTAAACCAGGTTTAAAATAGGTCTTAAATAGGTCTCAAACAGATCTAAACCAACAACAACTGATATAAGTAACGAGTGGACATAGACCATCTATACCAGCTCTATATATCAGGTCTTAATCAGGTCAAAACCTGGTTTAAACCTGGTCTAAACAAGGTCTAATCCAGGTCTAATCCAGGTCCTAAACTAGGTTTAAAATAGGCCTCAAACAGGTCTAAAACAGGTTTAAACCAGCAACAACTGATAAAAGTAACTGTAGTATACATGATGAGTGCTTAGAAAACATGAGTACATCTATACCAGGTCTATATCAGGTTTTAACCAGGTCTAAAACAGGTCTAAACCAGGTCCTAAACCTGGTCTAAACCAAGAAAAACTGATACAAGTAACTGTATCCTATATGATGAGTACTTAGAAGACATGAGGGGACATACAGAAGTACATTTATTGATACTTTGCAGTGACATCACGCAGGGGTGTGTTTCTATGTCCTTCTATGACAGAAGGTTCAGCAGTTACCATGGTTACATAATGGACATATTTGCAACTACCACAAAAGTTTTTATATTGTCTGAAAACTCAAGAAAAAATGGAATGGAAAATTGGATTTAATCAGCACATTTTCAGGAGCCTGTGATCAGTCCGAGTTTAATTTTCAACAAAAAGGGAGAGTGGCTAACTGAACAACTGTTGTGAGAGTCTTGTCTAAACACACAAATCATCTCATGGTTGTAATTCAGTAAGTCTGTAATTTCAGGTCAGACTGTGTTAAAATAAACCTAAAAATAAAGTCTAATTTGAGTAACAGAGCTTCAGACAGAGCAGAGCCTACAGTTAGCGTCACACCTCCAGGAAATGTGGATGACATCAGCTAAAAGTATCAATAGTGGGCGTAGTACACAGTAGTTACATTTACTTGATTAACTTTGTGAAGAGTACTTTTCGAGCAGCACATATTTATTCCCACTTGAGTCATATTTTATTGAACTAACAGTAAAACTTTTGGCTCTTGTCCGCCTCTGAGAGATTACTTTTGGCAACGATTCTATTATTTAATCATTCTGAAACCCGTCGATATACACTATGAGAATTATTTTTGCTACATCGCCCAGACAAATCATCCTGATGTAACTTTTACAATGGCAAATTATACGTCTTGCACCTAAGTATAGTCGTATTATAGTGGACTCAGAAACACATTTTACATTCTTATATACAATGTGTACCAACTGTGTAATCTGGAGCTGGACCTAAAGCTGAACCAGGTCTAAATCAGGTCTAAATCAGGTCTAAATCAGGTCTAAACCACGTATAAACCAGGTTAATACCAGGTCTAAACCAGTCTTAAACCAGCTCTAAATCTGGTCTAACTAGGTGTAAACCAGGTCTAAACCAGGTCTAAACCAGCTCTAAACCAGGACTAAACCAGCTGTAAACCAGGACTAAACCAGGACTAAACCA
>NW_026571541.1:5673263-5700763 GCF_026225935.1 Boleophthalmus pectinirostris | reverse complement strand
CTGGAATGTTCCCCAGTATGGCATTAAACGTCTCTATATGTTCACTTATTCAATTAAAGCTATTTTTATTGCTGAAGAATACCCCAAGGATCCATGAGGTCTTACTATGTTCCTCCACATGGATCTGATCTATAGCTTGAACCGCTTGTCTCCATGGAAATAGATACTTTTATTGGGATACACGCAGGCGAACCAATAATACGAGACATGAAGCCACTAGAGAGGTTACACAGTGCACCTTTAAATGGAAGTATTACATTCCCAAATACAGTATGTGCTCTTGCAGTTCCTATAATCTGATATTTTCTATAGAGTCTCTCCGTGTGTGTACACTAGGATCACTGTAAACCCCACAGATTGACACAGGGAGCAGTGTGGTGTGACAGGTTCAACACTGCAGCCGTAACAGGGCAGGACCTCTGGGACTGTCCACTCCGATACGATTCCAGCGCCGCTCTAGTCCAGTGCACAACGCCATCTTCTATATTCAACACATATCATCATCTCCCGACCACAGCGCCCAAACCAAACAGGAAGTGCCCGGCAAGAGCGGCGGACGGTTTTAAACTCGGCCGAGGCGGCATTAGGGCCCGACCGCGTAAGTGCGACCTACGGGGAATCCCAGAAAATGTGCTGAGGTCAGACGGAAGGAGCAAGCGGAGTGTGGAGACGAGAGGGGAGACCGTTCAAAGGGTAGAGTCAGGGAGAAACTGGGACAAATCCTACCAAGGATGCCAAGGAACTTAAAAATATGCAATACGAGAGATGGGATGAGATATAATTTCCACAAGTCGAGAGGAGGGAGACCATTCAAAGGGTAGAGTCAAGGAGAAACTAGGACAACCCCGGCCAGGAACTCCAAAGAACTAAAAAAATATACAATACTAGAGATGGGATGAGACATAATTTCCACAAGTCGAGAGGAGGGAGACCATTCAAAGGGTAGAGTCAAGGAGAAACTAGGACAACCCCGGCCAGGAACTCCAAAGAACTAAAAAAATATACAATACTAGAGATGGGATGAGACATAATTTCCACGAGACAAAAGGGGAGACCATTCAAAGGGTAGAGTCATTGAGAAACCAGGACAAAACCTACCAAGAACACCAAAGATCTAAAAAATATACAATACTAGAGATGAGATACCAAGAATGCCAAAGAACTTAAAAATATGCAATACGAGAGATGGGATGAGATATAAATTCCACAAGTCGAGAGGAGGGAGACCATTCAAAGGGTAGAGTCAAGGAGAAACTAGGACAATACTGACCAGGAATTCCAAAGAACTAAAAAAAATACAATATTAGAGATGGGATGACACATAATTTCCACAAGTCAAGAGGAGAGAGACCATTCAAAGGGTAGAGTCAGGGAGAAACCAGAACAATACCGGCCAAGAACTGGAAAAAATATACACTACTAGGGATGGGACGAGATAATTTCCACAAGATGATAGGAGAGAGACTACTCAAAGGGTAGAGTCAAAGAGAAACCAGGATAATACCTACCAAGAATGCCAAAGAACTAAAAAATATACAATACTAGAGATGGAACGAAACATAATTTTCACAAGTCGGGAGAAGAGAGTCCATTCAAAAGGTAGAGTTAGGGAGAAACCAGGATAAAACCAACCAAGAACTGGAAAAGTATACACTACTAGGGATGGGACGAGACGTGATTTCCATAAGTTGGGAGGAGAGAGACCATCCAATGGGTAGAGACGAAGAGCTCAAACAAAGACACAAATGTCAGGCAGAGACCAGGACAATACCAACCAAGAACTACTAGGAATGAGACAAGACATCTCCACAGGATAAAAGGAGAGAGACCATTCAAAGGGTAGAGTCAAAGTGCTCAAAGAGAGGCGCATCTACCAGGGAGACAATCCTTACCACGAACTCAGAAGAACTAAAAAAAAAATACACTACTAGGGATAAGATGAGGCATAATTTCCACAAGACGAAAGGAGAGAGAGACCATTCAAAGGGTAGAGTCAAGGAAAAACCAGGATAATACCTACCAAGAACTCCCAGGAACTAAAAGAGAATCTACATTACTAGTGATGGGATGAGACATACTGTAATTTCCACAAGACGAGAGGAGCGAGACCATTCAAAGGGTAGAGACAAAGAGCTCAAAGAGAGACGCCACACCAGGGAGACAACACCTACCAAGAACTATAATAAAACAAAAAATATACACTACTCGGGATGGAACGAGACATAATTTCGACAAAATTGGAGGAAAGAGACCATTCAAAGGGAGACAATACCAACCAAGAACTCCAAAGAACTAAGTATATTCTGCCAGATATGGGAAATTGTGTTGTAAAGACAATACAAAGTCAAAATAACTCAACTGAATATACAAATTTGTAATATTTTTTATATTCAAATTCCTCAAAGTAGCCAGTAGCCACCCTTTGCTTTGTTAACAGTGCTGCAAACCCTTGGCCTTCTCTCTTTGAGTTTCACAATAAATTCTCCTGAAACAGTTTTCAATTTGAGGTTTGACATCTCAGGGACAAGGACTGCCCATTTTCAAAAGCAGTGATCAAAGCAAAGGGTAAAGATTATTATTTTTTACTCCATTCCATATTCTATGTAAGTAGTAATGGAAATAAAGAAGAAATATAAATTAAAAAGTGTGTCCAAACCTTTGACTGGTGATGATGTATATATTCTGTTTATGTTGAGGTGTCGTACATAAATTTTCTGGGCGAGAATGTCATTGCTTTGCTTAAAATGTTCCACAGTATGACATTATCTCACATGTCATCAATCTGAGCTGTTTTATTGCTCGAACAATCCTTGAAAAGCATGCATTCTTACTAAAAGCGAGCTTGCCTCTCCACAGATCTGACCTAACATACTACATCTCAGCTCCTTGTCTCTTTTCTTTCCAGATTATTTCTCCGTTGTTTTGTCATGGAGTCAATAATAATGAAAAACAGTTTAGTTGTGTTTCTTCTATTAACACTTTTTCCATGTTCCAAAATAAAAACACAAAGTCTCACGCTGTTCCACTTCTTCCACTTATCTCCAAATGACTAAATGATGATATTATGACCAGAACACAGCGAGCCTGCGCTGGCAAACTCAAGCTAATCACCAGTTAGAAAAATGCTTTCTCTAACTGACTGCATGCGAGTTTTTTTTTTGCATGTGAACATTCATAAATCACGCTTCAAAAATAACGTTCTGCTCCAAGACTAAACACAGGCAAATTAAAATGGATTCAAAATGGTCACGATTAGCAAACGCTGCAGTTATGATGGTGATAGAATGTTCCCTGTGTTTCCACCAGGTCTTATTACTGCATGTCTAACCTGAAGATCCAGCCCTTAATAGTTCTCGATATTTTCTATACAGGATGTAACAATAATCGAAATATTGTGATGTCGTTTCATCAAAGTGTCACAATAATATCGAGGGCCATCACAATATATCAGATTGCACGTTTCGTCGCTTAAATTAATAGTTATTGTGATTTTAATGTCTTTTTTTCATGTCAGAGGTGGGACCAAGTCGTAGTTTTGCAAATCTCAAGTAAGTCTCAAGTCTTTGACCTCAAGTCCGAGTCAAGTCCCATGTCAAATACAGACGAGTCCAAGTCGAGTCTCGAGTCACTGGCCCAGAAGTCCAAGTCAAGTCCAAGTCTACTGCTTTGAGCTTCAAGACATTTCAACTCTTTAAACCAAAATACCAAATGTAGCTTAGATTTTTGCAATTTATATGAATTTTAAACTAAACTGTACTTAAAAATTCACAGTATATTTACATATGAACATTTAGAGAGTATGTAAGAGTTTATTTAGTAAATTTTTCCTTTTTAAATGTCTTGACAAGATCTAAGTGTGAATCATTATGGTTAGAATAGAAAGAATGGCTCAAGTCCGTCTCAAGCCCCAAGTCACTGACCTTCAAGTCCAAGTCGACCCCAAGTCTTAGTCTGTTTTATTAAGTCAAATCTCAAGTCCTAAAAATAGTGACTCGAGTCCAAGTCACAAACTTCCAAGTCCCCAACTCTGTTCTTTGTGATTTTAATGTCTTTCTTATTCTGTAAAGCACTTTGAATTCCTTTGTGTATGAATTGTGCTGTACTAATAAAGTTGCCTTGCCATGGTGCAGCATTAATTAAAAAACAGAGGGGACTACATAGACCATGATCCTTTGGTGTTGTCAGTGAAGACTACATGAAGAAAAAACTGTTATTAAGCACTTTTACATCTTAATTCTTCATATTATAACAGTACCAAAGGCTTTTCATTGATTTTCCAAAGTGTTTAAAAGGAAAAAGTAGCACATTCACATTTGTCTACCCCCACAAAATACCACAATACATATCGATCTGTGAGATGCATATCGTGAAAATATCGTATGAAGGGATTTTGATATCATTACATCCCAGTTTTCTATAGTATGAGCATATTTCAGGCATCTTTCAAATGTCAATACTCGACGTGCTTAAAATCTATATCATGAACACAATTTGAATTACATTTTTATAATTTTATCACTATTACATTTCGATATTCCAGCATATTGGTTTATCATTTGTTACATCTTCTCACCAAATATAAGCAGTGTTGGGGAGTAACAGATTACATGTACTGGAGTTATGTAATCAGAGTACAAATTATGAGTAACTGTATTCAGTTACAGTTACAGTTTCAGTGAGTGGTAATTGGATTACAGTTACTATGTTGAAATAAATGGATTACACGGAGGTATTTTTCTGTTTTCACATTTTGGGCTATTCCGTTTTGTTTTGTTTGGTAATTCCACTCATGGCTGGACACTAAACCAGGTCTAAACCAGATCTAAAACCAGGTCCAAACCAGTTCGAAACCAGGTCTAAACCAGGTCTAAAACCAGGTCTAAACCAGGACTAAACCAGGATTTAACAGGACTAAATCATGCTGTGTGGACCATGTCTCTTCGTCTTCTATCAATAATATTTTTCATTTGGTTCAGTAAAGTCTGGGCTTTTCATTTTCTTTTAGCAGAAAAAACATCTTATGCTACGATTTCCTCATCTTTGCTTCTCTACAGCAAATCAAGTAATCCAAAGTATTCAGATTACGTTACTCACTTTAAGTAATTTAATGGATTACGTTACAAACTACATTTTGGTGTGTGTAATCTGTAATCTGTAAGGGAATACATTTTAAAAGTCACCTTCCCAACACTGTATATAAGTGACATCCTTCACTGACTAACACTACTCGTGATGGGACTTTCAGTTCTTTCATGGGATCTGAATCTTTGTGATCAGTTCATTTCAAAGAGTCGTTCAAAAGCCTGGCTCTTTTAATATTTATGTACATGAAGGAAACCAATGTGAGAACTCATTTTATCTACAAACTAATTATAGAGGCAGGGCTGTCGGCAGAAACTTGGGGGACAAGAAGCATCACTGGGCCCCCCCTTTAATATAAATGAATCAGGAAAAGGATCCAACAACCGACCCCTTTGTCCCCCCATGTCTACTGCCCTGCACAGAGGCATGACCAAGGCTTCAATGTGTTTAAAATGGTTCAAGCTGAAAGTGCGAGCGTGTTTACCTTTTGAAATAATAAAAATCCAAATAAAACGTTGCACTATAATTGTAATAATGTAAAAAACAACTGTAATTATATGTCAAATATGTTTTAGCACATGTTCATTCAGCGTTAATCAGTATAAAATGCATTCAAAATTTCAAAAAACGTTTGGTTCTTTTCAGTCATTCACGAAAATCACATGACTAAACACTACACGGTTTCTCCTTGGACCAGTGACGCTCACTCACGTGAAATGGCAAAATACACAGGGAGAACAAGCAAACTATTCTGAGCAGTGTAGAGTAGACACGCAAGTCCCAAACCCTGGTAGAAAGTACAGATACACGTTCTCAAATATCATGAAGCAAAAGTAAAAAAGTATCTGCTGTAAAATGTATTGAAGTTAAGTACAGATACCTAACAGTTGTACTTTTACTTTTGAACTTCATTCCCTTCCACCAGTGAGTCTGAGATATCATGTGCTGCCCATACCTGCAGTCCACCAACACCTCGGCGGTTTAAAACACACACATCACTACGGACTACAACCTGAGCCTGAAAACACGCTCTGTCAAATTCCACCGTTATCAAGGCAGCACATTTTCACATCTCCTCCTGATTCTCCTTTTTCCGTAGATTCGGTCCATGTGTGAGCCAGACCTTTTAAACAGACAATAGCGGTGCTCAGTTTCGGCGGGTCTGTTAAATCACTTATACCTGCCTCTCGGAGCGGGAGGGGAGGGGGACAGAGCGGGGAGCCGGTGTACTGTTACCTCCGAATTGAAGTACTCTGTTTTCACTGCGAATGGGAATGATTTGTGACCGGGAGCAACTATCCGTCTCACACCGGGAAAAGCCAAACAGATCTCTTTACAGACTTGTTAATGGAGGCGCGGGTTCTAATCTCCGAAGCAGCGCGGGACTTGCGGTTATGTCCCGTACCTTTCCTCACACACGGGCTAATGTTCACTTGATTATTGGTGCCATTCTGGAATTCCATACGGGCCCCTCCTAAAGCCACGAGTTTCCTGATATTTCCTCATAGAACACGGGGCCGACTCAACGCGGTGTCAAAGATTTCAGCGACTTATAAAGCTAACGAACTCTGTATTAATAATGGAAAACAGTTTAGTTGTGTTTCTCCTCAGGCCCGTCGACACAAATTTGAGGGCCCGGGGCAAGAAGTCTCACATGGGCCCCCCTCTAATATGACTTAATAACAGTGGTGGAAGGTAATGAAGTATAAAAGTAAAAGTAAAATATATTTCATTGGAGTTAATGTCCCAACTTTGAGCAAACCGAACACACAAAAACACAAAACAGCAAGAAATATTTACAAATGAATTGAATCACTGAAAATCCACTAAACACATTTCATCCTTTTATTGTTCTAAAACACTCTGCAAAATACTTTTACTTTTTACTCTTTAAGTACATGTTTAAACAGCTACTTTAATACTTTTACTTAAGTAGATTTTTTTTCAAATGATACTTTTTAATTTATTTTTTTTTACTTTTTACAAAACAGTTTGAAAAATTTACAAATGAATTGAATCACTTAAAATCCACTGAAAAAAAAAAGGATCAAAAACATTAAATTTCGTCCTTTCCAATCCAATCCAACTTAATTTGTATAGCACATTTTATAAACAAGACTTTGCTTTACATAGCAATATAAAACATTTTACTCAAAAAAAAGAAGAATCAATAGAATAGAAAAGAATCAATAGATAAAATAATAATAATAAAATCAATGAACAGAAATAATAAAATTAATACATAAAACAGCACAAAAAAAAACAACATTTAATTGTTCTACGTAACCGCTCTTTAATACTTTTACATCATTAGATTTTTTCATTTGATACTTTTTACTTTTACTTAAAGTTTACCCCTGTATCTGTACTTTTACTTAAGCAACAAAATTGAGCATTTTGTCCAGTTCTGGGCCCCTAAGCCCCTAAAACAGACTTCTTTCTCCCGTGTGCTGTATGTTGTATATAAAGATAATGAATTAATCACTTGGAATCCACTAAGTTCATTATCAAAACCATTACATTTCATCCTTTAAATGTTCTAAAACTCTGCAAAATACTTTTACATTTTACACTTTACGTACATGTTTAAACAGCAACTTTAATACTTTTTACGTAAGTAGATTTTTTCATGTGGTACTTTTTACTTTTACTTAAACTTTACCCCTGTATCTGTACTTTTACTTAAGCAACATAATTGAGTACTTCATCCAATTCTGGGCCCCTAAAGTCCGGGACAACAGACCTCTTTGTCCCGTGTATATAAAACTGTGCCTTGTGTGTAAAGATAATGAACAATGTATTAATAATGAAAAATTGTTCAGTTGTGTTTTTTCACAGGCCCCTCGACAAAAATTCGGGGGCACGGGGCAAGAAGTCTCGTATGGGCCCCCCTCTAATATGAATTAATAGCAGTGGTCGAAGGTAATGAAGTATAATAAGTATAATACAAAAAGTACAATACAAACTTTTAATTGGAGTTAACGTCCCAATTTTGACTAAACCAAACACACAAAAACACAAAACAGTTAGAAAAATCCACTAAACTCACTATATTCTTTAATTGTTCTAAATCTCTCTGCAAAATACTTTTACTTTTTACTCTTTAAGTACATGTTTAAACAGCTACTTCAATACTTTTACTTAAAGTTTACCCCTGTATTTGTACTTTTACTCAAGCAACAAAACCCTGGTGTCCGTGACAACAGACTTCTTTCTCCCGTGTGTATAAAGCTGTGCCTTGTGTATAAAGATAATGAAAAATGAATTCTTTCTCAGGTCCATTGGCAGAAATTTAAGGGCCTGGGGCAAGAAGTCTCACATGGGCCCCCTTCAATTCTGGGCCCCTAAAACCCTGGGGTCCGGGACAGCAGACCCCTTTCTCCCCATGTGTCTACTGCCCTGTTTCTCCTCAAAATGTTCACAAAATATTCTTAACGTTCACTTGATTATTGGTGCCATTCAGGAATTCCTCACGGGCCCCTCCTAAAGCCACAAATTTCCTGATATTTCCTTATAAAAAACAGAGCCGACTCAACAGGGCGTCAGAGACTTCAGCGAACTATAAAGCTAACGAACTCTGTATTAATCAAGAGGGCTTTTGTTGATGCAATCGCTCATTCGTCCGGGAGCGGTCCACGGTAGTTTAGTCATCTGGACACCGTTGACCTTTGGGACTTTTCTAAAATTATACTAGTACATTTCGACGTGGATGGAATTTACTTTTAAAAAATGAATATATAAAAAAAAAAAACACACACAAAGTCACCCAAAATAAAAGCACTGAAACATTCTCCTAGCTGTAGTCGCTGTCTGAAATGTTCCACAGTATGGCATTAAACCTCACTTACCACTGTTTTCCTTACAACATCTGAGATATATTTTTATTACTTCATTTCTGTTTTATTTGTGCTTGTACCTATATATATACAACTGCACCTTATTTGACACCAGCTGCTTGTTATTTAGAATGTTTTATTACCATTTATATTTTTTTATTCTTTGTTATTATATTATATTGTGATGTTCGAGCTGCTGTGTCCAAATAATTTCCCCTGTGGAAGTGAGTCTAAGTAAGTCTACCAGATGTTGTTATTGCAAAAACAATCAGAAACATGAGTTCTCACTGTGAACTGTGAGCTTGCCTCTTAACAGATCTGACCTGTAACTTGACTCGTCTCAATGGACATAAGTAAATTTAACGTGATACTGCGGAATATTCCAGGCAGAGAAATAACATCGCCATGGAAACGAGCCGTCCACCGAAAAAGTCAGTGGAACTTCAATTGAAAGTTAGGTGCTTTTCTCAAAGTTTGAACTCTAATTCCAGTGTTAAATCTTTGTTTTTTCTAAGGTCCCCACAAGGGCTGGACATCATTAAGAAGTTACCGATATGATACATATCTCGAGACACAGGCCAGGATACGATACATATCTCGATACAGTGCACTTTCGATTCTATACGGTATATTTCAAATCAATTCGACACGGTTCAATAAAAAATAAAGGCTAAATCATGGCTGTGATACTAAAAGTCTTTGTTAAACCACCACAAATGTGTCGCATAAACGAGTTTCCTTTCACTAAACAAGCAACAAAACTGTAGCTGTAACAAAATAATTTAGTAGAATATACCAAAAAATACTCTTGATGATATATCGATACAGCAGCCCACGATATCAAAACTGTATCATCACATTAAACTATACAATATATTGACATTTTGATATTTGCACACTCCTAGTCCCCACTCAAAATGATATATTTATTACAATATCTGAAATAATGTAAGACTCACTAGCACAACTTATTTCAAAAACAATAAATAATAAGTTCCCCCATGGTTACATCGGTGAAAATAGTGTAATAAAGGCGCTTCAGTGATGACTTGTGTTCTGTTTGCTCCTCTGTGAAAAGTACTTTGTGATTGAAAATTGTGAAACTTTTATTTTTTGTTACTTATAGATGCATTATGTAACTTTTTGGTTGGGTTTCCACCTTTGCTCTGCTTAGAATGTTCCACAGTATGACATTAAACAGCTCTACTTAACACCTCTTTCAACGTGTCATCTTACTTTTTAAATAATCATTCCTTTATCTGAAGTTTGTTGACTTTTTCTTTTATTTGTCGGTTTTATGGGTTATCGGTGAAAGATAAGAACAGTCTGAACCAGATAGTAAAAGTGTGTGACAAAATCAGTGGTGTTCAGATGGAGGATTTGGCCTCTGTGTGGAGATATAGGGTGTAAATGCCCTCCGGGAGGCGCTATGTCAACCCACAACAAAAGACCAACTGCCACGCTAAAGCTTTTATTCCTTCTGCCGTAAAACTTTTAAATGGAAAATAAATTTGCTATTGTGTCCCTAATGCATTGAGGTTTGAATGTACGGCGTGTGTTGTATATAATCGATTTTCTTTTTTAAAATTTTGTTCATTTATGGATTGTGCACGACCAGAGATGTACGAACTGAATTGCCCTTTGGGATTAATAAAGTTGTTGATTGATGGATTGATTGATTAACTTTACATTTATTCAATTACGGGTGGATTTACTTCTCAAAAATACCCCATAAAACAGGCATTCTGACTGTGAGTGGGGTCGCCTCTCCACAGATCTGACCTGTAACTTGGTCTGGTTTGGTCTCCATGAAGATAGAAAGGTTTAATATCATACTGCGAAACATTCCAGACAAAGCAAAAACATCTTCATACAGAAAAACATTTAACTAGAAAAGTTACGCAACACATATTTAAAGCTTCAGTGCGTAACTTTTCTAGTAGTGGGGTCCAGCACTTGAGAAGATGTTATTGCTTTGCCTGTAATGCTCCACAGTATGTATTAATTTATCTTTTTTTTGCATTTAAATGGCTCATCTCATGCAAAATAACTCTTTTCACATTGTATCTTCTGCACATAAACAAGCACAATTTGGGTTTTGGAACATCCATTACACAATAGTTCTGAAATCTTACTGATTTCTTGGACACACTCACAGACCAGGAACTATGAAAGGCCGACTATTGCTCATCCCCCGCCCGTCCTGAGAAAGCACAGGCTCCGCCCTCCAAACGTGACGTAGGCTCTGAGTGAGCCGCCCTTCCTCCGCCCATCTCAGGGAGGGAGGGGGAGACAGACGTGACCCTGATAGTGACAGGAATAAACTTTTATTCATCATGGAGATACAGCGCGTTCAGCCGCATGTGTTGGACCCGGAATCGGACGAGGACTTTGAGGTGCACGAAGCTCAAGCACCGCGTCCACATCAACTGAACATTACTGATTGGTAAAGTATTAATAAACACTAGTAGATCAACTTTTTATATCATGTTCACTGCAGTGTAGAACAATGAGCTCATGATGTCACTTTTGTTTAGGTGTGGGAACTTGTCAGTCGATGCAGGTGGAGGCAGTGGAGCGGGGGACTTGGGCGGGTACGAAGCGCTTTCTGCTACGTCAAACGCATCATAGGTGTATCTGCCGCGTCATCGTTGTAGCAGCTTTAGTTCGTTGTCACGTGGGAGGGTGGCAGAAATACACTGCAATTTGTTAAAAAAATGCCAAATCAATCTAAAAACCACTTGGGCGACATATACAAGCCCACACATCACTCTTAGAAGGTAGAAAGCTCTGAAAAGCTGATTTTGCATGAGATGGGCCCTTTAATACACATATTACACATGTTTTTAGTGCTCATAAAACACCTTAAAAGTAACAAGTTTTCTTACTGTGAGCGGGGTTACTTCTCCACAGATCTTGCCCACCGATGAAGCCATTGTTTGTCTCCATAGCGATACACTGTGGGACATTCTAGGCAAAGCAATAATTCTTTTCCATGGCGACCAAGAAAAGTTAGAGTTGATCTATGGGGTTGTAGTCTATGGTTTGTTTTGTTTTTGTTTTATATTGCTGCAAAATGACAAAATAAACTACTACTATTACTACTACTACTACAGTATGTCCCTTCGAGGCTACCATAGACTTTCCCATGGCACAAAACAAGTCCAGTGTGGAATATAAAACTCTATTTTCCCAACAGATGTAGTCATAAATTTCAAAACTACAACCCACAAATTTACCGAATGGCATTTTTAATTAACACTGTGACTTATACACACCTTGGTATAATACTTAAGGCAGTATTTCTACTTTTTGCGGCACCCATGAGAACTCCACACGACTTTATTAAAAACCAAAAATCATTATTCGGTCTGGCAGTTACGACGCTAACTTTTACTATTAGCTTTCAAGTGGCTATTTTGGTTTGAACGCTGCGACCAGGCGACACGGGTCACTTTGAACATCCGTCCATTTACGAGACTTTTATCGAATTTACATAAAAGCCAAAATGCGCTCGTAGCTTTCCCTGTTTCGGCCCATCGCATTAGAGACCTGTTCAGCGTCTGTTGGGCCCATTGTAAAAATTGGGTTCATTACTAACTAAACGCGAGTCGAGTACTGCGTTTCAGAGTCGGGAGCGAAGGGGGAAAGACTGATTTTGTAATAAAGACATGGCAGAGAAGCAGCTGCATCCAATTACAGGAGAAGTGAGTGAATGGTACAGCGGCCGTGATGACTTTTGCAGGTTTTTGGCGTTGAATTATTTCGAAAGAGTGGGTTAACAAATGTTTAAGTGGTTACAGGGAAACAGGGGATAGAGCGCTGTGCACGCATGTCAGAGACGTGTTCAACAGGAAAAATACAGCGATTTGACCCAGAGGAAATATAATGCTAGGCTTGTCAGAAGCATCGAAAATCAGATACTAATCAATAGAAAAACCAGAAGAGGAAGTAGACTTATTTGAGCTGGTGTCAATACTAAAAAGGCACACTAACCAGACAGAAATGAACCTTTTCTGAATGATCTAGAGCTTTATCAGAACACGTTTAAGATCTGACCTGTAACTTGCCCACCGATGAAGCTGCTGTTTGTCTCCATAGCGATACACTGTGGGACATTCTCGGTAAAGCAAAGCAAAAATACTTTTCCATGGCGACCAAGAAAAGTTAGAGTTGATCTATGGGGTTGTAGTCTGTGTTATGTTTTGTTTTGTTTTTGTTTTGTACTGCTGCAAATTGACCAAAAAAACTACTACTACTACTACTTATATATTATACTTATATATTTTCCCAACAGATGTAGACATAAATTTCAAAGGAAGGAAGTAGACTTATTTGAGCAGGTATCAATACTAAAAAAGTCACAATAACCGGACAGAAATGAACCTTTTCTGAATGATCTTGAGCTTTATCAGAGCAAGTAAGAGCACATAGACTAGTGTACGCCCATTAGAGCACGGAAACTCAACTGAAGTCCAACGGGTTCCGATGGGTTCAAACTAATATTTGCTGTTTCCTGTCAACAGTAAAACCACTCGCTTAAGTGTTCAAAGATCAGAGCACTGCACTTATAGTTTAGATACAAGTCAAAACTGAGTTATTATTTGTGAAATGTGGTGCAAAACTTCAGATATATGATTTTTAAAGCATAAAGATTGGTGATAAAGTCCACAGGAAGTACAGTCAGTATCGCGAATCTGCAGCTTCACCTCGATCTGTTGCGCTGTGTGGATGTAAACAGACACCGTGAGGAACTACTCTCACCTTTTTACTTTTAAAGAACGCTTCAAACTGGATTAACAGAGCGGTTTTGTGGACTGGATGTCATTATTTTTTACAGAGGACAATTTCTTTGGATAATGAGGATGAGATGTTGCACTTTGCGAGAGGTGAGTAATAAAGTCTTCTCATTATTTTCGCTATTTGCCGAGTTTGCATTTTGCATCTATGTGTCCTGATCCACACACTAACGCCCATGGAACCTACCTGGACCACAAATACAAGACCACATGGGAACAGAAAAGAAAGTACTACCACCTAATATTGGAAGTCCTATTGTCTAAATCAAGAATGTTATTTATTATCTTTGTGATATCAGAGTCAGTACTGAGAATCAAGTATTTCAAGTATATCAAGTATCTTAGTATTTTATTTATTTCGCATTATGTATTAGTATTTATGTATTATTATATTAGTATTTCAAGTATAACAAGTATCTTAGTATTTTATTTGTATTATGTTTTATGTATACATTGTGTATTAGTATTTATGTATTATGTATTAGTATTTAAGCATAAGTATACTAGTATTTCAAGTATATCAACTATCTTAGTATTTTATTATTATATACATATTATGTATGTATTATGTATTAGTATTTTAGTATTTCAAGTATATTAGTATTCAAGTATATCATAGTATTCAAGTATATTATGGTTAGTATTTCAAGTATATCAAGTAAATTAGTATTAGTATTTCAAGTATATCATAGTATCCAAGTATATTAGTATTTCAAGTATATCAAGTAAATTAGTATTAGTATTTCAAGTATATCATTGTATTCAAGTATATTAGTATTAGTATTTCAAGTATATCAAGTATATTAGTATTGCAAGTATATCAAGTATCTTAGTATTCAAGTATATTAGTATTAGTATTTCAAGTATATCAAGTATCTTAGTATTTCAAGTATATCAAGTATCTTAGTATTTCAAGTGTCTTAGTATTTCAAGTATATCAAGTATATTAGTATTTCAAATATATCAAGTATCTTAGTATTTCAAGTATCTTAGTATTTCAAGTATATCAAGTATCTTAGTATTTCAAGTATCTTAGTATTTCAAGTATATCAAGTATCTTAGTATTTCAAGTATCTTAGTATTTCAAGTATATCAAGTATCTTAGTATTCAAGCATACTAGTATTAATATTTCAAGTATATCAAGTGTCTTGGTATCGAAATCAAATTTGAAAGTTTAGTATCATAACAACACTACATGGGGCAGTAGTAGTTTTGATTTCTATGCAGATTTGATTTCTATGGGTAAAGAGAAGTCAACATTTGTACTCGAGTAAAGGCAACATTACTATAAAAGTGAGCTCTGTAACTTTTTAGTGGAGTGTCTGCCAGCTGCTAAAAAAACGTGCCAAAGTTTGCTTCTGTGCTTTATCCACTGGTCTGCAACATTATTAAGCAGATGTTAAATGACTTGGAAGAGTTTAAACTAACAGCACTTCCCTTTGTCAAGAAAGTAAATCGGTTGGAGCAGCCAGCCAGAGGAGTTTTAAAATACTTTACTTCTATTGAAATATTAGTTGCACAAAACCATGTGTACAGGAAACAGGATGTCCTAACTTGCCTTAACTTAACAAATTACAATTTACATAAGTTTGTATAAACTTTTGTTCTGCTCACTGCACCATGAAAACTACTTTGTGAATAAAAACTGTGAGAACTTTGTTATTGCTTTGCCTGTAATATTCCACAGTGTGTATTATTATTTTTTATTTTTATTCAGTTATGTGGCATGTTTTGCTCAAAATGCTCAAAATGCTCAAAACGGATGAACTGTTTGTCTCCATAGTGATATACTGTGGGACATTCTAGGTAAAGCAATAACACATCTCCATGGCAACATGCAGGCGGAAGACTAGCTAAGGGAAAAAAGTAACACAGTGCACCTTTAAATTAATCTATTTTCTGATCTGTTGTAATGTTGTTTTCTCATCACAAACAGACCTGGAGTTGTATTTTGTGTCATTCACACATTTAACACACAAATCCTGCAGATTTAGGCCGAGTTCTTCTCTCAAACAGAAAACACTCCACCTATTGATCCATCCATCCATTTTCTGTTTCTCCAGGGCCAGGTTGCAGGGGCAGCAGTGTAAAGAGGAACTCTCAGACTTCCCTCACCCCAGACACTTCCTCCAGCTCCTCCAGGGGGACCCCAAGGTGTTCCCAGGCCAGCCCAGAGACATAGTCCCTCCAGTGTGTCCTGGGTCTTCCTCGGGGCCTCCTCCCAGTAGGACATGCCTGGAAGACCTCCCAAGGGAGGCGCCCAGGAGGCATCCAGAACAGATGCCCGAGTCACCTTAGCTGATTCCTCTTGACATGGAGGAGCAGCAGCTCTACTCCGAGCTCCTCCCATGAGACTGAGCTCCTCACCCCAGAGGGTTCCCACTCTTTTTCACTGACAAAATTTCAAAACTTTTCCATAACTTTTTCATGACCTAAAGTGAATTTTCCATGACTTTATGGCACCTAGGTGTGTAGAATTGATCAGACTTTTAGGGCTAAATATGAAATGTTAACTCTTTCCACTCACCTTATGGTTTGGGATTATAGTTTTTTAACATTCAAAATCCTGTCAGTGCATTTATTGTCGTCTCTTTTAAACAAAAGTCGCAGACAATTTGAAAATAATCATAACAGCCTAATAAGAACTTAACGGAACACTGTAGTTGTGTGAAAGAGGTTCTAAAATTCCAAGCCTTTTCCAAAACTTTAATTGAATTGAACTTTTCCAGGATTTCCATGACCGTGGGAACCCTGACCCTATCTCTAAAAGAGCGCCCAACCACCTCTGGAGGAAACACAATTTGGCCGCTTGTATCCACGATCTTGTCCTTTCGATCATTACCCAGAGCTCATGACCATAGTTGAGGAGAGGAACGTAGATTGATGGTAAAATGAGAGCTTTGTGATGTCAAGTCGTAATACAGGAAGTGCTCCAGTATGTTTTTAAACTCCACATGCCTTCACTAGAATCATTTGGATCATTTCAGCTCTGGAATTGCCAGTCTCTACTTAACTAAAGGTTAACTTGAAAACTCCTGCTTCATGACATCACAAGGTGGAACAGAGCATTTTGAGCTTTGGAGATGTAAACATAGTAAATAGTAAAGGGTTTCTCAAACATGTGTGAATGAAACAAAACACAATTTCAGGTATGTTTGTGATGAGGCTTAAAGCGCACAAGAGTCCATTTTGCATAATATAAGACCTTTAAAGTCTCTCTTCATTGTCTTGACACACACACGCACACACACACACACACACACACACACTCTCTCTTCTTGACCACTTGAGCACAATCAGAGGGCTGTCCTATCTCTCCTCTGCTCTTTGTGCAGCATAAACACTCACAGCTCGACCTTGGAGACGCAGAGGGGCCCTATCTGCGCTCACGGCCGTCTGCTGCGCTCTGATCCTCACGCTCATACATTTTAATGCACGAGCACAGCGGCGGCCATCTTGGAGTGGTAAGTGCGATGCAGGAGATAGCCTTTTATCGGACCAAAACATACGCGACTGTGGCTGGTTTTAAATGAGGATCTCTTGTCATGCAGTAGGTTAGTTCTTGTTCTGGTTTAATATTAGAAGGTCCGATATTACACAAAATGGACTCTTGTAAGCATTAAGTCTTGATAGAATGTTGTTACCTCCTCAAAAACAGACCTGGAGTTGTGTTTTGTTTCATTCACACATGTTTGAGTAACTCTTTATTAGTCTGGCTACATGTCAGAAGCTCAAAATTCTCTGTTCCACCTTGTGATGTCATGTAGTGGTAGGATTCAAGTTCAGCTCCTTTAACCTTTAATTCAGTAGAGATAAGCAATTCCAGAACTGAAATGATCCAAATGTGAAGTGAAGGTGAAGGTGTGTGGAGATTAAAACCACAAAGGAGCATTGCTTGTGTTTTCAGTTTGAGAGAAGAAAATATGCAGGATTTGTGTGTTAACTCCAGGCCAGTTTTGTGATGAGGAAAAAACATTATAACATAGATAAAAAATTAAATAAATAAATAATAATAATAATAATAATAATAATAATAATACATATAATAAGGCCCTTTTAATTTACTATACTGTTTTTAGTTATTTGCTGTTAATATGTTAGAATCTGAAAACACTGGTTAATGCAAATTGACAAAATTTTATACAGTTAGATTCCAGCTATAATATCTTACTAATATGGAACTCGCCTTCCATAACTGCTATCCTCATGAGCTTCATTTGACTGGAGCTGAATGCTATGTGTGACGTCACGCTCCCTAAAGCCCAATTTATGGTCATACAAATCGTCTGCGCCACAACACAGTGTGTATAAGTCACAATGTTAATTAAAAATGCCATTCGGTAAATTTGTGGGTTGTAGTTTTGAAATTTATGATACATCTGTTGGGAAAATAGAGAGAAATTTTCTAACTATCTGTCAAAATGACTCAGACACCAGGAGAAAGCGGCACAGACAGTAAGGCCTGTGACTGGTTCTCTCTACATCAGCTCTACAGACATTTCCGGTTCTCTGCTTTCCCGCTTCATTTTGTAAATATGAACATCATTTGTAAATACTAGCCTCCGGTGAATTACTTTGCAGCGCAGTCGACACAGAACAATAATTGGGCCTTTAGTCCACTTCTTTATCCAGTCTATGGGTCCAAGGGAGGAACAGTGGTAATCTTCAAATAATAAGTCTTAAATAGTGATGTAGTCCAGAGGCTTAAAGTCGCTTTGCTGTTTTGTGCATTAGTTCTTTACACTGCATTCAAACAAGGCAAGGTTTGTGAAATGTCTTGTTTAAACAAGCCAAACCCTGCTCATCTGATGAGATTACGTCGCCTTAGAAGTAGAAGTTTCTATCTGACATTTTTGACAAAATGTAGTTATTCATTTGTAAGTTATTCATATATTCTAGTTCCTGGGTGCCTACTGTACACTATATCAATATTTTATGAAGTTTGGAGCTTTTTGGAGGATTTTATGAGCAAAAACAGATGTTATTTTGAGATTTACTTGGTGTTATAAGGTTTTATTTTCCTGAACCAATAAGAGCAGAATACATTTACACAGTGAACAGTGAACTGCTCTGGAACGTTGCTGTTCTATACTTGCTCTGTTACAGACCACAGTATTTTTGGTCTAAAAATGACATTATGAAAGACAAACGAAAGGAAAGTTGAAGTTTTATTCATACTTTTGTTTCGTGCAAGTATAATGCTGTTAGTGTTCTAACTAACTAAAGACGACTAGTTCAAGTCTAAAAAATAAATAAACAAAGATAAACATATTAACACCCAATAATCTTAATTTATGACTGAATCGTAAAAAATGGGTAACACTTTATAATAACTACACCTTATTTAGCCTGAATAAAGCATGAACAAAGACTTAATTAATAATGAACAAAGACTTAATTAATAATGAACAAAGACTTAATTAATAATGATTCACGCTTAGTAACTACTTAATTACTACCTGAATTAGCACTTGCACTTAATTTGCCTGTGCTGTAAATAGTTACTCATAATTATTTCATACTTAATTACTCATGTACTAACCATTTGAGCATTTATTAATCATTAGTAAACTATGAGAGAATGATTTACTAATAATGTAATGCAAAGATAATTCAGGCAGCTGTTATCTGTTAGTTAAATCTTTCTGAGAGCTTTTCTAAAGTGAATATGAATTATGCTTTATTAAGTATTTACTAAGCGTGACTCATTATTAATTAAGTCTTTGTTCATTATTAATTAAGTCTTTGTTCATGCTTTATTTAGGCTAAATAAGGTGTAGTTATTATAAAGTGTTACCAAAATGGATTTCTGAACTATTACTTGGATCACATTTGCCTATTTGTAAATGTATGTTTATGATAAGATACAATCATTTCAAATTTGCAAAAAAAAAAAAAAAAAACAACCCAGAACTTTATACCTTCTAAGTATCCATGTATACAGGATGAACAGTGGTATTTGTGGTTTTGCAGTCGGAGTTTCCGGCCTCTGCAGAGCAAAGGTTCTTGAAGTGAAAGTAAGCTAGCGGGAAGAGATTGTTTTGGTGTCTCTTGTTGCTCGCACATTTAATAACTCATCAAAAGGAATTCTATTTTGGTAGGACAAGGCTGAAATTTCCCAGCTGACCATTGATCCCTTGCTCCACTCTTTCTTCCACTCGTCTTTTGTGGAAGAAGTTTGTGCAGTTCGGTGAATAAAAGAACCCAGTGGGTGAGTTGCAGAGAAGCAGAAATAATTGCATAAGACAGACTCGAAAACTCCAGAGGCTCCAGAGAAACTCCAAGGCCACAGTCTGTTCTGTTTTACTCACAAACTCATCTCAATGTTCACCCTTCTTTAAGTGCGGCTTTGTACATGGACTTACATGGACTCAAGGCTAACGCTCCATGTTTCACTCTGTGGAGCTGGAAACTCAAACTACAATGTGTATATATAGAAAGATGACATGTACTAGATTTATTATTTGACACCAGTCTCTTGATATTTTGGATACTTATTATTTATTATATTTGGATACTTAGTTATTATCATATATTGTGATGTGTGAGCTACTGTGTCCAAATAATTCCTCTTGTAGATCAATAGTTTGTTTAAGTCTAAGTCTAACGGTGCAACAAAATGGGTTAAATGCACTTAGGAAGTTTCTTTCCTCCTCATAAACCCAGACGTGCGTCATCGTCCGCCATGACAAGGACCATCCAGACTGATCAGTGAAGTGAGGAAGAAGTAAGGAAAGGAGACATTATGTTTCTTTTCATAGCTCCTTTAGCATAGCTGAGGCAACCAGACGTTTCCAAACACTCTTGTACAAGTTATAGACTGCAGCAAAATATGAATAATAAAAATCTTCTGCGTACATAAACTCAACTTTACAATATATAAACCTTAACCACTATAGAGCCACATCAGCCTCTTTAATATTAGAATGTGTTTAATGCAGCTTTTTTGCATATTTGTTCATGTTTTACTGACGCTAAGGCTGCGTTCAGACTGCAGCCTGAAGTGACCCAAATCTGATTTTTTGGCCCCTATGTGACCTGTATCTGATCTTTTAATGACAGTCTGAACGACACAGATCCGATTTTTTCAAATGTGACCCAGGACACGTGGATATGTGCTCCTGAAACTGATACATATCTGATCTTTTGACATGCGACTTCAGTCTGAACGGCCAAAGCGCATTCATCCACCTACACGTTATCAACAAGCCACAAACGTCACTATTCTGCGCTTCAACTTAAAACCACATGGCTCATTTGCATAAACTATAAGAGCTGAAAAAAAACCCCCATCTTACTCATTGTGCTCTGATGCAAACAGACAAAAGGACATGACTCACTACAATATACATGTTTATTGGTGATCTTTTGAGTCTGTTCTGTTCTTGTGCAGCTTTAGCTCCTTCTCCTCACTGCTCCTTCCTCCTCCTCGGTGCTTTGGTGGACCTCGTGACATAGTTCTGAGAGGTCAGCGAAAAAGACAAGGAAGGACAAGGAAGGATAAGGAAGGAGATATTTTTGCCTATTTTCTGCTGGAGTCTAATTCTGCAAACAGCTGGTGTGTAGGAATGTGTGACTACATGCTAAAGACCCAGGGCTGTAGTTAATCAAATTCTAATCAAGATCAAGATTCCAATAATCGCTGATATGCTTGGGTGTGTTAAAGAGGGGGAATTATGCATGTATTTATTTATTAAACTGTTTTTTTTCTTAGCTTTCTCCCATATTGCGTTCTATTACATTGTTCCCTAATCAGAAACATGCCTGATGTCATCTGTGTATGTTTGAGTATTTCAGCGATCTCTCCTGGGCTCTAATCAAACCCTATTTGCGGTTAGCTGTAAGATTGTGCCTGAGGCTCCGCCCATAAGCCTACGTCACCCACAATCCCAATGACAATTCTCCATAAATACACAAAAACATGACACAAATCTGTACTCATCCACTTGACAAACCTGACGAGATGTGCAGTAGTTTCATTAACGAGATGGATGTGGATTGTGTTGTGATAGTGCTCTGAAGGGGGAGTGACTTAGGCTATGTTCAGACTGCAGCCTGAAGTGACCCAAATCAGATTTTTTGGCCCCTATGTGACCTGATCTGATCTTTTAATGACAGTCTGAACGACACAGATCCCATTTTTTCAAATGTGACCCAGGACACTTGGATATGTGCTCCTGAAACCGATACATATCTGATCTTTTGACATGCGACTTCAGTCTGAACGGCCAAGGCGCATTCATCCACCTACACGTTATCAACAAGCCACAAATGTACACAAACGTTCTTCTCGTCATACAAAAACTGTGTCTGAACTCTGTGTCACTGAAGCGAAGCACATCACTATCCCACCACTCTTGGCTCCATCTCCACATCCACACGTTCCTCTCAACAGACTGTCCCACAAACACCACGACCAAAAACCTCGTCCTTCTCCTTCTCAATCTCCTCCTTAAAACAAGTAAGTTGTTCATGTTCTGGCTCCGGAACTTTAAAATCTCCAGGTGCTCAGTGCTCGCGTCCATGTTTGGACAACTTCCGTAAACACTGACTTGACGTCGTCAGTGCACATGTGGGACACTTTTGGGCTGTTTACTGTTCACACTGGAGTCACATACAAGTCGCATTTAATTGGAAATGTGAACGACCTCGCAAAAACATCAGATTTCACAAAAAATCGAAACTGAGCGTTAAGCCCTGCAGTCTGAACGTAGTTTAACTTAGAGTGGAGAGCAACGAGTTTCAAAAACCAAAATGAAACTTAAAAAACATGTTCATATGTTGTTTTTGGCGAATATTGCATTTTCAAAACAATAAAAGGTAACATGGTGATCTAAATATACCCCATCTTTAAAGGTGCATTGTGTAACTTTTCTGGTGGAGGGTCCGTCACCTGCTTGATTCTATGGATACACCAATACGATTGCTCCATTTGGAATGTTCCACAGTGTGACATTAAACAGCTCTACCTTTGCGTTTATTCAATTACAGGTGGTTTTAAAGCTCAAAAAACCTAGAAAAACAAACATTCTGACTGTGAGCGGGGTCGCCTCTCCACAGATCCGACCTGTAACTTGATCCGGTTTGCCTCCGCCAGAAAAGTTACACAATGCACCTTTAAGGAAGAGGTCAGCAGTTCAGACTTTGAAGCACAAAATGAGGCTTTCTGTTTGTTGTTTGTGTTTTTTAACGTCACCGGTGCATTGTTTATGTTCAGGAAATGAATATTGAAACTCATTTGAATTCTTTTTTAAATTGTGATTCATTTTTGTCATATCGCTCAGCCTCATTAGGGACCAAAATATGCATAATTTTAACATTTCCCAGGATTAAGAACGGAAAATTGCGTGCCCAGATTTCTGTATTCTATTAGTTTTGCTCGATTTGCATGTAATCAGTGGATCTGAATGAGAGCCAGATACTATTCCCCCAAATTGTTACAGATCATGGTCATTATGCTTATTTAAATTTATTTTAATAATGAAAATGATTGGCCTACTTCCCTGTGTTTTACAAAAGTATGATTAAATAATTTTCCACTAACACAAATTCTCTCTTACTATTAAAGTTGATTTCAATGAAAAAACATTTGTCAATTACAAAGCCACAGCAAATGTGACGTCTAATGTTATGAAAATATGGATATGGAAAATAATGACTTTGGTTTCAGCTCTTCTTTCCAAGATTTATACCTGTACAAAATCACCTAATTTTATAATACTTCAAATACTTTTTCAAATATATTTTTACTATGATCTTGTACTTGCAAAAACCTTAACGTAACCTAAAAAAACAAACAAACAAACAAAAAAAACTCCCTAAAATTGCATTGTGTGATTTTCTGGTGGAGGGTCTGTCAAACACTTTTCTTCAACAACTTGTTATTGCTTTGTCTGTAAATCTTTCTATCTTCAGGAAGACCAAATCAGAGCAAGTTACAGGTCAACTCTGTGGAGAGGCGACCCTGCACACAGTCAAAATGTCAGTTTTTCCAGGTACCGTATTTTTCAGACTATAAGGCGAACTTAAAATCCTTTAAATTTCTCAAAAATGGACAGTGCGCCTTATAATCCTTTGTGCCTTATGTGTTAATTCTGGTTGTGTTTACTGACCTCGAACCGATTTAACGTGGTGCACGGCGCTCAAAAATCTGTCAAAATGTTTTAGTACGACTTTGGTAAACTATGAAGCCGCACCGCTTGATGGATTGTCGGACAATTATGGCTACTATAGTCAGGAACCTCCTGGAGTTGTGTCCTTTAGTCCAACAGAAGCTGACCACATGAGCACAAAAGGAGTGAGCTGTTTTTTTTTTTAGTGCTGATAGTTTATGCAAATGAGCCATGTGGTTTTAAGTTTTGTTTCTGTAAAATGTAAACAAATGAGCACAAAGCTGCTTTAAACACATTATTACTCAATGTATATTTGAGTCGTCCTTGTAGAAAATAAAAAAAAACCTTAAATGATCCACCCACATTCACATTCATAATCCACATTCACCAAGACATGGAGGTAACGCCGGGCGAATTATGCCAAGATCTGCCAATGGATCATGGATGTCTGGGTTAAGGATCAGTCTCAAGGGTCATCTGTTTGTTTCGCTTACTGCACTTTATAATCTGGTGCACCTTAGGTATGAAAATAAACGAGATAATTTAACATTATTGATATTGCGCCTTATAATCCAGTGTGCGTTTTAGTCCGAAAAATACGGCACATTTAAGTTGTAAAACGACCTGTAAATAAATAAATGTAAGGTAGAGCTGTTTAATGTCATACTGTGGAGCATTTCAGGTAAATCAATGACATCTCCATGGAGAAAAGCATTTGACCAGCCCTCCACTGTACCTGAGTGTTACCGTTTTTAAAGAATAAAAACCAAAACTTTAAACTAGTTGCAGTTTTCCGATGTTATTCCTCTCTTTCCTTACTGTATGTATTCCAAACATTGTAATGATTCACGTGTTTACGAATACTTTTCACAACTCTCCACGACCACGGTGGAGTTTTGCTCTGACGGTTAAGATGACAACAACTGGCATGCTAACAGTGCACTTTCTGATTCTCACCCAATAAAACCCAAAAAAGGAAAAAAAAATCACATACAGAGCCTTTAAAGGTGGATTGTGTAACTTTTCTGGTGGAAGGTCAGTCCGCCAAATATTTTTCTCCATGGAGATGTTATTGCTTTAGCTGAAATGTTTCACAGTACGGCATTAAACCTTTCTATCTTCATGGAGACCGAACCAGAATACATATTATTCTGGGTATTTTTGAGCTATAAAAGTACTTGTAATTGAATAAATGTAAGTTTGAGCTGTTTAATGTCATACTGTGGAACATTCCGGGCAGTGCAGTGACCATATATCCATAGAAAGAAGCAGGTGACGGACCCTAAAACTAAAAGTTACATAATGTATCTTCCAACTTTACTTGTTAAACAAAGTCTACAAAAAAGAAAAAGAAAGAATACACCTGATTTTCATTTGACAGAACCAAAAAAAAATCACTTTACCGCACTATTTCTTTTCAGTACACACTTGTATTTGCAGTAACCGTAACCACACTTGGTAAATGGTGTCTACAAAATGAATCTGGAATATCCATACGCGCTGTCAGTCTCGGTGAAATGCTCTGTCCTTGTGTACGAGTCTGGGGTCTGGCTCGTGTCTCCGGACCACCCCTCTCCTCGCACACAGACCACATTGGGCCCATTTGTTCTGCCCGGAGCGGTGGGCCGTGCATGGAGGTGCGGGAGCAGAGCTGGGGCGCTGTGTTTTGCGGTGGGGTCTGGGGTTTGAAGCCTGCTGTGTAACGCTATCTGCCCCGGCTTCCCCCCCGAGACAAGTGTAACGAGAACTGAGGAGAGGGGAATGAAATGTGAGGGGCAGATGAGAAAAACAGGATATAAACGAGTGAAAACCACATGGGGCGCTTTCCACTACCTAGATTTCGAACGGTTCAAAGAAGATGTGTAAAGGGAAAGTGACAGCAGCTTCCTCTGTGCTTAATTTTTATCTTCAGCTCTACAAAAAACTAATTAGTGAAGAAAAACTACTACTGCTACTATTACTACGACCGTATTTTTCGGACTATAAATTGCACTTTTTTCATGGTTTGGGTGTTTCCTGTGACTTATTCTCCAGTGCAACTTATATTAAAATGTTCACACTGACAGTCGTGAGAGGTTCTCGTCTTGTGTGTCAGTATCTGCTGCTCACTCTACTGCGCATGTCTCCTGCAGAAAGAGCCTCTGTCCTGTCTGTATCATGTCAGTTAGGCTGAAGTTTAACACTTGTTTTGCCAAACCCTATTAACACCTTATTACAAGCTGCAAGTAGTGAAATCTGCAGCTGAAAACAGTAATCGAGCAGCAGAAAAAAGTTTGGAGTGTGAGAGAAACTTGTGACACCGGGAGGATGCACCATGAAACTTTCCTGAAGTCACTGGATGGATGGACAAAGGCTGGACTTCAGTGACACTGAAACCATCCTGTCGAGATTCAGAAAGACCAGAATAAAGGTCGGAGGTTGTGGAGTTGCTTAGAAGTGAATGGATTTAGTGATTTGGAGTGAGATGGAGAGTTTGGTAAACTTGTTCTGTTCTGTTGTTTATGTTATAGTTTATCTGAAGAACTGTTCATATGTGACGTTAACAGTCTGTTGTTCTCTTCTATTGTTATTACTACAACTTGACTTTGAAGATAAAATGTCAGCTGATTTTATAAAATAAATTTCCCCCAAAAAGTGTGACTTCATCCAAAACATTCCTACAGAAACGGCCACACTTTTCCATCATTCATACTTTCTGAATTGTAATTTTAAAGTACACTATGTATTTTTTCTGGTGAAGTGGGTCCACCATCGACTGGTCTCCATGGAGTTGATAATGTTTTGCCAAAGTCAGAGCTGTGGAGAGGCGAGCCCTCTCACAGTAAATATACATGGAATAAGAACATATATAATTTAAAGCCCCCTTATTATATTATTTTCTGATCGATGTTATAATGTATTTTCCTCATCGCAAACAGACGTGGAGTTGTGTTTTGTTTCATTCACACATTTTTAACACAAAAATCCTGTCCCAACATGACATCATAAGGTGGAATAAAGCATTTTGGGCTTGGAAGGTATAAACAGACTAATAATAAAGGCTTACTCAAACATGTGAATCAAACAAAACACAACTTTAGGTATGTTTTTGAGTTAAAACATGCCTTAAAGCTCTCAATTTCATAAAGAAAGAAATGGTAACAAGCAGGTCAGCCCTTACAAAAAAGTTACACAGTGCTCCTTTAGTATAGATTTTTATCGAATCAGAGCGTTCCCTGTCCCCTTCGTGGACCACTTTAAACACCGGGCACTGCCGACTGGAAAACAACCCAAAAAGAGCTGCAGTTTCGGAGATGCTTTGACCCAGTTTTCCAACCAACTGTCACTCCAACTCTGCTCAAAACGCTCCCCCTGCCAATCTATTGTGATTCCACCGCGCCAACAGAGAGAACGGGACTTTGACTGAAATTCTCGGCTCGGTTGCATCATTTGCTTTGGTAAGTAAGTGTTGCGTGTATTAAGGTAAAATGGTTTCACCGGGTTTAAAATGGAAAAGCTGTAAATTGCTTCAGACAAGAAAAATGGCTGTTCAGTTACTGTGAAGATTGGGCTCAGATCTGACGCAACGACAAGAAACAAACTCGAAAAGATTTGATATTAGCAGGAGATACACAACCGCAAAGGTCATCTGATCCCGTTTTGTACGTTCCTCTTGTTATTTTTAAAGGTG